>NC_082388.1:26739008-26771508 GCF_031168955.1 Gadus macrocephalus
ACCGGTCCTTTCTGATCCCAGATCTGTCCGCGGTTAACAGACCTCTCCGTGATACCAGAGACCGGTCCGTGATACCAGAGACCGGTCCGTGATACCAGAGACCGGTCCGTGATACAGAGACCGGTCCTTGATACCAGAGACCGGTCCTTGATACCAGAGACCGGTCCGTGATACCAGAGACCGGTCCGTGATACCAGAGACCGGTCTGCGATACCAGAGACCGGTCCGTGATACCAGAGACCGGTCTATGATTCCTCCAGAATGCGAGGGGCCCTCTCCTGAATTTACTCATTTACACCTGGCTTGATATCGCCGGTCGCAGCTTGTCCCGTCGCCTCCGCCTGCTGCAGCCGGGCCCCGGACGGGCCCCTGTTTTATGTATTCCCCAGACAGGGGGCACTAAGCTGTTGCAGGCGGGGGGGGTAACGCGCGGAGCTGCGGTGATCAGAGGGCGTGCTAATCTGGGGGCCCCTGGAGGAACGGTTCTAATGGGGATTAGAGATTAAGCCCCTGGTCGGGCAGGCAGGCAGGCGGGCCCTCACGTCCCCCGAGGGCCACAAAGCTTTTATTTTTGGGGGGCCCGTGCTCGCTGGTCCCCTCGCATTATAAAAGAGACGTTAGGTTTATGGGGTGTTTTTGGGGTGATCCTGAATCTGGTTGTTCTGCTCTCTCTCCGGTAACGTTTTTAATTCGACCGGACGTATGTTTTACTGTCAGGGTTTACGGTACCTTGATGCATTGCATAAACATAAACAAACTACGGCTGAGTGAGTCTGACACAGGTGTAATGTATGTGTGCTGAAGGGATTTTAAGGAGGTTCTGTGTGATGGTTCACCGTTCCAGTGGTCTGACCACAAGGATCTGAAACGTCTGTCATCGCCGAGGCATTGACGGCCCTTTGCCTCCGGCTCAATCAGGCTCTAACAGGAGGACCAAAGCTGGACTGGGTCGCCCCGCCCATTCTGCCGGCGATTTGCGGTCGCCCTGCAGAAGGGTCTGGAGAAGGGCAATACATTTCTTTCTCGTTTCAATACCTTTTTGCGGGAGCCAATCGCCACGCTGGCTTTCCCCCCTGGCGCACTACTGGCTGGTTTAACAATTTGACGACAGGGAAGCGACGGCAAGCACTCCAATTGCGCACAGTCATTTGTAGACTGTAGATCGCACGTTGCAGACCAACGTGCGATCTGCGATTGAGCTTGGTCTGGCAATAGCCGGGCTGGACCAACGCAGGGAGACTGATCTGCTATGAGCGGAAGCTCCCTGGCTGTTCCCTCTCTGCCAGTGGAGGGCAGCTGTTAGTCGTAGTAGAGGTGCAGTACGGGTCATCCAATCATCCACTATTCACCCTAACCCATCCGACAGCCATTAATGCATCCATACACCATCATCCTCACATCTAACACACCATCTGTCCAACCACCTTCACCCATCCACCCTTCCATCGTATTCATGTTTTATACAGTTATTATGCATCAATAAACAAAAATGTACTAATATGGGCGTCTTCCGGGATGTATTCATCAACTGAATGTATTCCGTGAATACATTCAGTTCTTAGAAAAGATGCGCCCCATAAAAACGAAATAAATACAGAGTACCAGGCGTCCTTCATCCAACAGCCCCCCCACCACGGGGTGTATGGAATGGTTCACGTGCGCGCGGCACGCGAGTGCGTGCGTGTGTGTGTTCTTCCAGATTACAGGCGTATAGATAAGGACGTCTGTGAAGGGAGAGGTCATAGGTTCCAATCCCAGCCGGGAGAGACGCTACGGGTCAGAGGACGGAGATAAGGAGGTGCTCTCCCCCTCCTCATCTCCAGCGAGGCACAAAGCAGATGATACCAACCCGCTGGTTAGCCCCGAGATTAGAACAATACATCAAAACCACAAGACCTCCTGTGTAAGGATGATAGCGACGGTGTCCGGGTTTATCAACACATGAGGCGCGTAGAGTAGCCTACCCGAGTACGGGGTAGCAGTAGTGGTGGTAGCAGCAGTAGTACTAGAAGGTATAGTACTAGCTGTACTTGTAGCAGCACTTGTAGCAGTAGCAGCAGCAGTAGTAGTAATAGCTGTACCTGTAGCAGTGCCAGTAGCTGTACTTGTAGCAGTACCAGTACGAGTACTATTACCAGGAGCAGTAATAGTAGTACTGTAGCAGTACTAGTAGCAGTATGAGCCCTAGCAGTAGCATTAAGAGACCTACCAGTAGCATTAGCATTAGCAGTAGTATGAGCCCTAGCATTAGCAGTAGTAGAGGTATAAGCCCTAGCAGTAGCATAAGCATTAGTAGCAGTATGAGCCCTAGCATTAGCATTAGCAGCAGTATGAGCCCTAGCAGTAGCATTAGCAGTAGTAGCAGCATGAGCCTTAGCCCTAGCATAGTAAAGCTTGGAGAAACAGAAGAGACTGCGGGCCAGCCCCCACATGTCACATGGTTCAGGTCGATGGATGCTATTGGTGGATTGGTATTGGTGAATTGATTGATGGTTGGTTGATGGTTGTGGTTGACTGATTGATGGTTAATTGATGTACCGGTTGATTGACTGTTGTTTGATGATGGGTTCATTGAGGAATGGTTGACTGATTAACGATTCATTGATTGATTGATGGTTCTTGTTGAATGATGCCTGCTTGATTGGTTCATTAGTAAACAGAGGGGATTGATTGATCACTGGGATGATTGATTAGTGGTGCTGGTTAATTGACTGGTGTATTAATGGTACTGGTTCATTAATGGTACATTCCCAGGTTTGATGACTTTGTATTAAAATACATAAAAGATGAAAACTCACCAGCGATAATGAGAAGATGAAAAGATCTGGAGACGTCGAGACCATAGACCATGTGGTGGTGTCCCAGAGAGAGAGAGAGAGAGAGAGAGCGAGAGCGAGAGACAGAGAGAGCGAGAGACAGAGAGAGAGAGAGAGAGCGAGCGAGAGAGCGACTCAGAGCGAGACAGAGACAGAGAGAGAGAGAGACTCAGAGCGAGACAGAGACAGAGACTCAGAGCGAGAAAGACACATACAGAGAGAGACACACACACACCCATACACACACAGAGAAAGAGAGACAGAGAGATGGAGACACACAGACACACACACTAATTACAATCTGGCAACTGGGTCACCGGTTTTGTCTCTCAAGAGCTGTCGAGTCTCTGCGACGCGTGGATATGGAATTATGCTTTCCTTCCGACGAGAGATTGAACCTCTCGAACAATGTCTTAAAGCCTTCCTCCCCCTCCGTCTCCCCCACCTCTCTCTCCCCATCCAACTGTTTATTCTTCCGAGTCGATTCCTTCGCCTCTTGAAACCTGTCTTTACTTTTACTTCCATGACCTCGCCCTTCCGTTCTCAGCAACAACAAACACGTCAAAAACAGCGTTTAACTTACGGTGGCTACAGAAGAGGTTTGTAGAGGAGCAGGAGATGGCAGATAGTGTGAAGAAACAGATAAGAATATAAACCGCAGAACAAAACAAATTACTAAATACTACCGGTGGCTAACTGTTGTTGGACAGTGTTTTCCCTTGACATGTCTCTCAGTCTACCCTTAACATAGCTGTAGTCCTACCCTTAACATGACTGTAGGTCTACCCTTAAGATAGCTAAATGCTACCCTTAACTAAGCTGGAGGCCTGTGGGCCTAACGCACTAAACCAGCTTTAACAAACCGTTATGAAAAGGAAACAAACGTCTGAGTTCTGCTTGGTTTAGGGCGCACAGAAAACGGCAGTTCATTAACAAGGAAGAATACAAATTGGAATTTCATGTGTTTTTTACGGTTCCGTCTTTAATTGTGTCCTGAAATAATGGAGAGAGAAAAAAAAAAAAAAAGGACCAAAGTCGTGTAGTTTGTTCCAAGTTGGTCGGAAACACTCCTCCTTTTGGCTGGTCGACTCAGGGACCCCCGGTCCTCCCCCCGCCCGTGATTAAAGGGAGAATTAGCGGGCGCCGGATCCCCGCTACAAATGAGCCCAACCTCTCCGGGGAGACCTGGCAAGACGCGGTTCCAATTATACCGCCAAATGAATCATTTTCTTATTGGGCGTCCTATAATTGTGGTGGGTATTGGGCCGGAGCAACTCAATTTGTCTCACATATTTGTTGGTCGTTGGGTAATAGAGTTGACAGAGCCAAGGGGGGGCAGGGACGGGGGGAAACAAAAGGGGTGCGAGATGGATCCCCCCACTTTCTGTTTGATGTGCTTCATCCACGCTAAGACGGTTGATGTTTAAAGGGCTGACAAAATAAAACGCCGTTAATGGGACGCCATTGTCTCAGGATGATCCATCCCTCTCGTCTCCGGCGTTACGACTTTGTTCCGACCGGGGAGGAATTAACGAGGCCGCCGGTGACGTCATCGTCGTTATCCGTCTTCGGAGGGATTCGGGTTTGCGCGACGGAGAAATTAAATTAGCCCGGGAAACGTGACCTCGCTTCCCATCGTTGGTGAGGCGCTGTCGGAGGGGTCAGAAAGACGTGGGACTCCTTGGTGCTTTTTTACATTAGCTTTTATTGACATGGTCATCAGGGTACAACATTGTAAATATAATCTCCAACCCCAGTCCGGAAAATAAACATTTTAAAAAGTAACAGGGAACCACACACACAGTAACCTCAAACACTGTCGAACATGTTTGTCTGTTTGGCAGCTTTAGTTCAGCATTTAGTTCAACGTCATTTTTCAGTAGTTTGTTAAAAAGTATATTTTCTTCCATCATAATAAGGTTTTAGTTTGCTTGTCCACGTTTCTTCGCAACTCTCAATGTCATATCGTTTCTAGCAAGTCAGTATTTAAAAAAAGACAGTTAAAAACTACAGTTAAACATGCAAACGTATCAGTAAACTAAATGAATTACTCAGAAAGTATGAACCAGTTAAGTTGTACAAACCAGGTGTACTGGTCCAGCAAACCTGACGAAGCGGACCAATAATTGAGTCACTTTTAGTAAAAAAATAAACGACACAAAAACATTGAGAAAATTAAACTCAAAAAAGTGAACCTTTTTAAGACTTTTTTTAAGACTGTTTCTGGAATCAAGTCCCAATCATTTGAGAACTTAGCCTGAATGTTTCTGCAAGTTGTTTCACATGAAAAACTCCTTTCTAGTTAACAACTCTGAGGAAGTGTGTGTGTGTGTGTGCATGTTAATGTGTGTGATTGTGTGTGTCTGTAAGTGTTTGTGCGTGTGCATGTTAGTGTGTGTGATTGTGTGTGCATGCGACTGTGTGTAAATGTGAATACGTTTGCGTGTTAATGTGTGTGTGTGTTTGAGGGTGTGTTTTTGCATGCGAGAGTGTGTGTGCATGTGATTACGTGTGTGTGTTTGCTTTTTAGTGTGCGTGTGTGTGTGTACGTGAGTGTGTACGTGAGTGTGCATGCATGCGAGTGCATGTTAGTGAGTGCGTGTGTGTGTGTGTGTGTGTGTGTGTGTGTGTGTGTGTGTGTGTGTGTGTGTGCGCACACGCCGTGGCGCTGACGTTGGAGGCCAGACGAGGGAACAATGAGCAGTAAAGTGCAACAACAGCAGCCTGCACGCTCCTGTGGCGGGCTGTGGGTCACACGTGTGTTACTGTGTGTGTGAGAGTGTGTGTGTGAGTGTGTGTGTGTTTCTAAGACAGAAGTGACAGCTGCCATTCCGTGTGCAGCGGGTGCTACCTCGCTAATGCTGCTAGTGGGAGGGGGGGGGGCTGCTCCGTCCCCCACTCCCTGCTGGGAGTCCTCTGTCCATTTCTTAAAGCAAACCACCTCCTTTCCACCACCTCCTACCCCCTCCCCCCACCGGCCCCCTACCTTCATTGGCCCCCCCCCCCCCCACTGTGCACCCCATGTCGGAGCACCCTCATTAAGTGCATCCGAACAAGGTGTGCAAATCCTTTATTTTTTGCAGTAAAGTCGTCGGTCCGTTGTCGACCAATCACGGAGCCGACGTCCCCAGTAAACGTACCGTCAGAGTATCAAGGTTCGGGGGTTTGTTTAGGGACGACCCCGACGTACCAGAACCCCCGTCTTTAACTCACCGTGGTCAACTCAGCCCACATTAAGGAACAAAACGGGATGATTCTAATTCTGAGCCGTAGTCGTAAATCGTATGTAAACGGGGTCAAACCACGCCAAACGTGACGCGCCACACGCTAGTGTTTAGGTCTCTACGGTTTCCTGTTGTCCCTCATATTAACTAGACCTTAACGGTCCAACGCACACACATACGTATTGTCAAACGGAAATGTACACAGAAAAGTGTTAAAACTGACATCTGTCATTTCACCACACTCTCCCTCCCTTCACCTCCCCCGCCCCCTCCCTCCCCCCCCTCCCCCCCTCCCCCTGGAGATAAGTGTGAATCATAGCCGGCGGCTTCATGGCTACCCCTGGCGTGCGCCGTGGGGCCGTGGCGCTGGCTCCTCCAATTACCCCCAGACTCCAGCGGGGGCGTCGTGGTCGTTGGGAGAGGGGCTGGGGCGATGTGGGGGGGGGGGGGGGGGCTGGGGGACGGGAGGAGAAAGAGGGAGAGGAGAGAGGATGAAGAGAGGAGAGTTGGGAGGAGTGGGGAGAGAGAGACAGAGATGGAGAGAGGAGAGATGGGAGAAGAGAGAGGATAGAGAGGGGAGGGGGAGGGGGAGGAGAGAGAGGGGAGCAAAGAGGCAGAGATGGGAGGAGGGAGGGGAGGGAGGAGGAAAGAGAGAGAGGAGAGGGAGGGGAGGGGAGGGAGGAGGAAAGAGAGAGAGGAGAGGGAGGGAGAGGGGGGGGGGTCTCTCGGCCCCTCTAGGTGGAGGACGAGGTCTCCATGGTGGACAGGATGCGTACGACCTCGGCCCGCTGCGTGGGGGAGATGTGCTGGGTCATGTGGACGATGGAATCCATGGCAACCTCGGGGTTGGCTTGGACCAGGCTGGGGGGGGGGGGGGGGGGCACAGGGAGGGAATGAGGTCATGACCCTTCCTTCGCATCCATTCATCCTCCAACTTAAAGCGAATGAAAAGTCTTCTGAACATATTCTGCTGAGAGATTAATACACTTATAGACCAATACAATAATTGATTAGGATTATTTCACGTTTTGTGCTGTTGTGAGGCAAATGTTCCTTTTCCATGGCAACACTGTCCATTAAATGTTAAAGTTTGAGATAAACTTAAATAAATTATGATGAGAAAGATCAACCCCATGTTGATCTGGAAGGTCTCTGATGTGAGGTAGGGTGTGTGCGTGCGTGTGTGTGTGCGTGTCTGTGTGCGTTTGTGCGTGCGTTACCTGCGTATCTGCTTGAGGATGTGGTCTCTGCGGATGTACTTGATGTTCTCGTCGACGACAGACCGCGCCCCCTCCTCCTCCGCCAGCTGCCTCTCCAGCCAATCAACCACCTCCTCGTTATCATCCCACAGGTAGGCCTGCACACACCCCGCAGCCAATCAATTAATCAATCAATACATCAATCAATCAATACATCAATCAATCAATCAATCAACCACCTCCTCGTTATCATCCCACAGGTAGGCCTGCACACACCCCGCAGCCAATCAATTAATCAATCAATACATCAATCAATCAATACAACAATCAATCAATCAATACATCAATCAATCAATCAATCAACCACCTCCTCGTTATCATCCCACAGGTAGGCCTGCACACACCCCGCAGCCAATCAATTAATCAATCAATACATCAATCAATCAATACATCAATCAATACATCAATCAATCAATACATCAATCAATCAACCACCTCCTCGTTATCGTTTGTTTAAGGTAGGCCCTCAGTAGATAATCAATTGTTCAGATCAATCAATCGATCAATCAAATCAATTTATTATTCATTCAAATCAATCAAAGTTCTGGTAAAGAAATAAATGACATGAAACCATTAAAAATAAATATTTATACAATGGATACCGCTACAACCATTACTACCACTGCTAACTACTGCTAAGGTCCTACTAGCTAAACCCACTAGTGAGGAGGAGACCAGTATGGCGAGGTCCTGTCAGCTCACTAAGCGGGCTTCAGCAGGCTTAGGCCCTGGTGTCGGACGCCTGCTCTCTCAGGTCCAGAAAGCCTCAGGACTACAGAATACCTTTACTGCGAAAGAACAGCATTCAAACTGATAAACGTTTTTATTGTGAAGGAAATATTGTCCTCTTCACAACACAACACAACAAACCATTATTTAAAATAAACAATGGAGTGCTTTTGTTGCCTGGCCCCAACGGAGGGAAGAAAGAAAGGAAAAATGAATATTCATCAATTTCTGAAACCTCCGATATTAAACAAAGCCAGGATTAGCGTCCATTTTACAGGGAGGAGGGGGGGGGGGAGGGGGAGGGGTGTGTGTGAGTGTGAGTGTGAGTGTGTGTGTGTGTGTGTGTGTGTGTGTGTTCGGGGGGCATTCAACGTCTCTCTTTATGAGCGCCTGGACTTGAGGTCCGGCAGAACCCTTAATGCCCGTATTAATCATCTCTAATCTGTTTGCTTTTAATTAAGAAACAGCGTGTTGCCGTGCTATCTGCCCAGCCAGCCCGGTGATTAATGACGCCGGGGCACATCACTGGAGCCCCGGCAGCCAATGGGAGGCCTGCTTCTTAATAGTCCTCAGACAGAAAGACTGGGGACGGCTAGCCCTAGCTCTGCGGCTAGCCCCCGGGGCGCTAACCGTCTCCGATGGACCCCTTCCACCTCCAGGGTCCCTATTCATTGACGCTCGTATCTCGGTTTGGATCAATAGGACTCGATATAATTCCACCAACGTTCCTGCCCCTCTGTTGCGCCCTGTGGTCATGTGATGGTAGACTAGACGTGGGGTTCCTGGAAAACTGAGGACCAAGAGATGTGGTCCCCACTAATTGTTTGTTGTAGGTCTTGGCACTTAAAAATAGTACTTAGCATTGTGTAGCATCTTATCCTAGCTATCTTTGTTGTATACGTCTAGAGTCCCCACTATTCAGAGTCCCCTCAAACTGTTAACAGGCCTAGAATGAGGTTCAGTCAAGCTTAGAGTTAGAGGAACTCATGTTCTTCACAAATTGGCCTTGGCAGATTTGGGACGTTTTGCAAAAACCCAAACCAAGAGATGCGTGTATAATTAGCATGTGACAAAAAACTCTGAAATCGTTACCATAATGCTAATCCTGAAGCCATGATTATATTGTAATGATTATATAAGTCAAACATTGGCCCAGTTAATTAACCCGTTTCCCTTTGGCTGATATTACATTAAATAATGAGTCATTATTGCTGAAATAAAATAAGAATATGATATACAAATGTAAAATTGTTTAAATATGTAAGAACAAGAAACAAAAATAGTCATCATGACATTTCTTTAGGTGAGTTTACATCTGTAAACCCTTTAGGTGTGAGTTTACATCAGTAAACCTTTTAGGTAAATTTACATCAGTAAACCTTTAGGGTGAGTTTACATCAGTAAACCCTTTAGGGTGAGTTTACATCAGTAAACCCTTTAGGGTGAGTTTACATCAGTAAACCCTTTAGGGTGAGTTTACATCTGTAAACCTTTAGGGTGAGTTTACATCTGTAAACCTTTAGGGTGAGTTTACATCAGTAAACCCTTTAGGGTGAGTTTACATCTGTAAACCTTTAGGGTGAGTTTACATCTGTAAACCTTTAGGGTGAGTTTACATCTGTAAACCTTTAGGGTGAGTTTACATCTGTAAACCTTTAGGGTGACACAGACAGACAGACAGACAGACAGACAGACAGACAGACAGACACAGACAGACGGCCAGTCTCACCTTGACGGTGCCCTCTGCCTCGACGAACCAGCGCCGTAGCATGGCCTGCACCTGTCCGTCGGTAAGCTCGTTGTTGGCCGCGTGGATCTTGCCCTTCACCGTGTCCTCCAGCAGGAGGCGCCGCAGACGCCAGTAGAAGAACTGCCGCGAGGTCGGCCACTCCAGGATGTCCTGTCGGAGAGGATAGCTTTATTAGCATGGAGGCTAACAGATAAACGCCCGCTAGGCAGGCTCGGACGCGGATAAACACATAAAGTTTGTTCGCTGGGGGCTGACCAACGGAGAATGGTTTTGTACGCATTGAGGCTAACAAACAAATAACAGTTTTGTTAACGTGGGTGCTAACAAACTAATAAACAGTTTTACTAGCGTAGACAAAAAACTAACAAAAAAAAACAAACCTTAATGGTGGTTTTTGTTAGCTAGGGGCTAACAAACTAATAAACAGTTTAACTGGCGTACACAGAAACAACCAAATCATTTGTGTTGGTTTTTGTTAGCGTAGATACGAACAAACACGTCTGCATCAACGCTAATAAAACTGACAAATAACCGTTTCATCAGCTACAATTTCGTTTCTATAGTTGGGAACAAATGCCCCATGTCCTGATAGAGTAGCGATGGTTGGAACTGTGGAAAGTTATTCTATTGTTCGAACGGAAATATTTCCCATCGGCGCTTAATTTTAACTGATCAGAAAACAAAAGAAAGTCTTTATCTCCCTCAGTTATTGCAGAATCTAATACCAACTGGAGCAATGAGTATTAGGCAATGAAGTGGAAGACATTTATATGAATACATATAAAATAAAGAGAAAGGAGAGAGAGAGGGAGAGAAGGAGAGAGAGGGAGAGGGAGACAGAGGGAGAAAGGAAGAGAGCGAGCGCGAGAATGGCCGCCCGAGGCAGGTCTGTGGTTGCCGGGGCGATGGACCAGGGTCATCGCTTGATAATTAGAACAACACATCCCGAGCCTCAGAGGAATGCGGGATTGGCTAGGAATATTTCCCCTCGGCCAATCACAGATCGGCGTGGATAACAGAAGGTAGCGCCTTGTTTTCATGACACAACGCAGGAAGTTAAACAGAGATTATAAGTGTGGGAATAAAGGTAAGTCAGTCGACCAAACAGCGGGGGTCAGCTTGTGTCAGCAGGAGAGTTGTTCGGGTGTTCGACTCCCAGCGGGAAGGTTCTGGGTTCAAACCCCAAAGTCAAGATGTCCAACATTGAGCTGCTTAACGACCAGCATTTCATAAAGTAAATGAATGGGTTGATCGCATAAAAGTGTATGTTAATGAAGTTAAATCTTACAAAGTGACGATATGGAAAATATTAGCAGACGATATGGAAAATAATTGACACACTGGATCAAACCTGGGCAACAAACGACTTATTCTAAGCTTCTGAAAAATGTTTTTAAATGCTGCATCACCAAAACCGCTCCTCAGCGGCCATCTGACAACATCAGCTCGAACCATGACGTCCCGTCCAGAGAGGAAGTGATGTCACGTCCAGACAGACAGGAAGTGATGTCACATCCAACAAAGGTCGTGTCTCCTCTCCCCCTGATAGCCCGCGCCGTCCGTTGTAATACTATGCATACAATAATAGTGTAATCTATATCTTAGTCTCACCGTGATGACGCCCTTCTCCTGCATGCGGCCGGGTGTGTCGTGGAGGTCGGCGAACTGCACCGCCACCTGGTGGTAGATGGGCAGCAGGAACTCCTCGCGCTCCTTCAGCTTACCCTCCAGCTCCTTCCTCTCGGCGGGGTTCAGCTCGGGGGTCCCTGCGGGGAGAGAGTCCGAGACACTTCCTTTAGTGGGGAGACGGGAGACAACATGTGGTCGACGGTCATTCGGGTATTCCGTTCAGTTTCACTCGATGCAGTTTTAACTCAGACAAACGTCATTTATTATTTCTTTCTTTTTACTGCACTTTAAGGGGACCTTGAGGGTGCAATAAAAACAAAACAATTATTCTTATATTATTATCTCTATTATTCTTATGTCATGTGAATGTACCGCTATTTACTACATCGCCATCGTGCAGCACTCTCATCAGCACCAGTTTTGATTGGACGCTCTGAAGTCGCTTGGATCAAAGCGTCTAAACGTAAACAACACATGACTCTCACACGGCTGTGTGAGTTAAACACAGCCGTCCGTCAGTCTGCCCGTCCGTCCGTCAGTCCGTCCGTCCGTCCGTCCATCGCTCACAACACCCATCCACAGGTTCCGCCTGAACCACCTCTCACTAACTGCCATGCACACGCACACGCACACGCACACACACACACTAAAAATAACGTGCTGCTGACCAAAGCACCGGCCCGCTGTCAGCAAAGGAGAGTGATTTCTGTCAATTCGCCAATTGGTGAGACCTCCATACCCCCACCTCCACCCCCACCCCCACCCCCACCCTGGCTGAGATCGCCTCCAGCCCCCAACGAGCCCACACAGCACCCCCACCTCCCAGGAGCCCAGGGGAGGAATCGATAGGTGGGGAGGGGAGGGCGGAGGTGGGGGGTGGAGGAGGGGGTGGTGCTAGATGATGAGGGCAGGCTGAGGATTGATCCCAGGCTGTGATTGACACCTCCAGAGCTGTGAAGATCATACCATCCAACGGAGATAAAAACAAGTGCCCCACCCCCCCTCCCCCTGACGGGGGGGGTGAGGGGGGAGGCGGAGAGGGGGGAGGCGGAGGGGACGCCTGATGGACAATCTTTGACGGCTTTTCATTTTGGCGCTGGCGTTGTCAAGACATTTTTAAACGAGATTGTATTTGTTCTTAATGTCACATATTTGAGTCCAAAACTGGCAACTCCTGTGTTCATTGTTGATTATTTTTTATTTATATAGTTATTCATATTTTAGATTCAATAAAAAGGGTTTTTGTTACTTGGGCCTTGCTGAAAGGCGCTATACAAATCAAATACATTTTTTATCCTAATTGTGTATCTTAACCAAAGTCCCCACTTCCAGTCCGGTTTGGGGTTTTGGGGAGGTCTGCTGAACCCATCGGAGGACTTCAGGACCTCCGCTAGCCGGGGTCTGACGCCTTCTGAGACGCTGCGGTGAGCGGTGCAAGGCCCACGGTGAACTGACCGAGTCGCTCGGACAGGCCGGTGTAGACGGGGTCCACCCTCCTCATGGTCTTCACCAGGTCCTTCCTCCTGAACTTGATCTCCACCGTGCCCTCGGCCTCCAGAACGCCGCCCCTGGGGAGAGGAGAAGGTGGAGGTCAGTGACAGACAGGAGCACCGCACAACAACAGCAGACGACAACCAAGACATCAACAAACGACAACCCGAAACAAGACAACTAGACCACAGCACAACAACAGCAGACGACAACCAAGACATCAACAAACGACAACCCGAAACAAGACAACTAGACCACAGCACAACAACAGCAGACGACAACCAAGACATCAACAAACGACAACCCGAAACAAGACAACTAGACCACAGCACAACAACAACAGACGACAACCAAGACAACAACAAACGACAACCCGAAACAAGACTGTTGGGTAAACAAGAAAACACTAAAAAACAACTAGAACACAGCAAAACAACAACAAACGACCAAAACAACAAACAACAACCAATACAAGTCTGTTGGGTAAACAAGAACACCAAAACAACAACCAGCAAACACAACCAGAAACACCAAAACAACCAGAGTACAACCAAAACAACAACCAGAATACAACCAAAACAAGAACAACCAGATCACAACCAAACACACCAAAACATCAAACAACATAACACAACAACCATAGCACAACAACCATAACACAACCAAATGCACCATAACACAACCAAATACACCATAACACAACCAAATGCACCATAACACAACCAGATGCACCATAACACAACCACCACACAACCAGATACACCACAACCATCACACAACCAGATACAAATAACACAACCATAACACAACCAGATACACCATAACACAACCATAACACAACCAGATACACCATAACACAACCAGATACACCATAACACAACCTGATACACCATATGACAACCATAACACAACCAGATACACCATAACACAACCATCACACCACCACAACACCACCCCATTGGTTCAGCAGGTGTGTGGGCGGTCTCTTGGCGGGGCTCACCGGCTGTCCTTGTCGGCGTACATCTCCATGTGGCGGGGGTTGATGGTGGGGTCGATGACCACCCAGGACCCCCCGCGGAGCTCCGCCTGGGGGGGGATGTACACCAGCACGGGCTGCCGGTACTCCCGCAGCCCGTCCACGATGTACGCCCCGAACTTCAGCACCTGGTCGTACATGTCTGGGGGGGCAGAGAGACAGGGTGGGGGTCAGGGTGGGGGTCAGGAGGTCAGGGTGGAGGTCATGGAGGGGTCGGGGTGGTCAGGGAGGGTGGAGGTCAGGGTGGGGGTCAGGAGGTCAGGGTGGGGGTCAAGAGGTTAAGGTGGAGGTCAGGAGGTCATGGTGGAGGTCAGGAAGTCTGGAGTTTAGGGTGGGGGTCAGGGTGGAGGTCAGAGTCAGGAGGTCAGGATGGGGGTCAAGAGGTTACGGTGGAGGTCAGGGTGGGGGTCAGGAGGTCAGGGTGGGGGTCAGGGTGGAAGTCAGGGTGGGGGTCAAGGTGGAGGTCAGGGTTGGGGTCAAGAGGTTAAGGTGGAGGTCAGGAGGTCATGGTGGAGGTCAGGAAGTCTGGAGTTTAGGGTGGGGGTCAGGGTGGAGGTCAGGGTCAGGGTGGGGGTCAAGAGGTTAAGGTGAAGGTCAGGGTGGGGGTCAGGAGGTCAGAGTGGGGGTCAGGGTGGAAGTCAGGGTGGGGGTCAGGGTGGAGGTCAGGGTGAAGGTCAGGGTGGGGGTCAGGAGGTCAGGGTGGAGGTCAGGGTGGGGGTCAGGAGGTCAGGATGGGGGTCAGGGTTGGGGTCAGGGTGGAGGTCAGGGTGGGGGTCAGGGTGGGGGTCAGCTGAGCCAGGTGTGGCCCAGACCCTGAACCAGGTGTGGCCGCTCGTACCCTTCATGCCGCCGGAGAAGCCCCTCCAGTTGGCGAACACCATGAGGGGCAGGCCCTCGCGGTTCAGGTCCTTGATGGCCTGGGCCGTCTTGAAGGCCGAGTCGGGGAACCACACCTGGCCCGCCTGCTGGATGACCTGCAGGGCCGATCAATAGGGCGTCAATACACTGCCATACCACGATCCATAATCAATAACAATGACAATCAATACAAAATCCATTCAAAATCAATTCCCCGATCCCACAGTAATTGATGCACGATCACACAATCAATACAGAATCAATAACCGATCAAACAATCAATACCCTGTTCTACATCAGATCAATAACCATCAATATCTGGCCCATACCCAATCACACAACCCGATCAATAGCCAGTCAGAAGATGTGTGTGTGTGTCCAGCTCTTACCTTGGCCTCAGAGTCCAGGTTGGCCGGATCAGCTGGGATGGTCAGCTCTACAGACCTGGTCTCCACGGCAACCACTCCGGTAGGGATTCCTCCCAACCTTTATTTAAAACATCACACATTACAAACCTACTTGACAAACACCAACACCTCACACACACACACACACACACACACACACACACACACACACACAAAGACAGATTCTCACACACACACACAGATTCTCACACACACACACACACACACACACAGACAGGTTCACACACACACACACACACACACACACACAGACAGGTTCACACACACACACACACACACACACACACACACACACACACACACACACACACACACACACACACACACACACACACACACACACACACACACACACACACACACACAGGGGGGGGGGGTGCAGCCTACCGGGCGCGGCCCACCACCACGCTCTGGGCCCACGGCTGCATGATCTCCATGAAGGAGCCCTGGTCGAAGAAACCACTCTGCCAGGAGCCCTTAGGGGCTGGGGGGGGGGAGGAGGAGGAGGGGAAGAGGAGGAGGAGGGGGGAGGAGGAGGGGGAGAGGAGGAGGAGGAGGAGGGGGGGGGGGGGGGAGGAGGAGGAGGAGGGAGGAGGAGGGGGAGGGGAGGAGGAGCAGGGGGGGGGGGGGAGGAGGAGGAGGAGCGGGGGGGGAGAAGAGGAGGAGGGGGAGGGGGAGGAGGAGGAGAAGAGGAGAGGGAGAGGAGGAGGAGGAGTAGAGGAAGGGGAGAGGAGGAGGAGGAGGATGAGGACAGGAGGAGGAAGAGGAGGGGAGAGGAGGAGGAGGAGAAGAGGAGGAGGGGAAGAGGAGGAGGAGAGGGAGGGGGAGGAGGAGAGGAGGAAGAGGAGGAGGGGGAGGAGGAAGAGGAGGAGAGGGAGGAGGAGGAGGAAGAGGAGGAGAGGGAGGAGGAGCAGGAGGAGGGGGAGGAGGAGAAGAAGGAGGAGGAGGAGGAGGAGGAGGAGAAGAGGGAGGAGGAGCAGGAGGAGGGGGAGGAGGAGAAGAGGGAGGAGGAGGAGAGGGGAGAGAGAGAAAGAGGAGGAGGAGGAGCAGAAGGAGAAAAATAATAAGAGTTACTATTTCTGACTATGTTGTCATTGGACAGACACTTTTATCCAGAGTGATACAGACCATTAAGGAGCAGGTCAGGGTTAAGCGGCGTTTTGCTGAAAAGGGGCTCTTTAAAACCCAAACCCTAGACAGCCCCTTTAACCAGGAGACCTGGAGGTAAACAGGCTCCTTCAACCCAGGCCTGTGCAAGGGGGTCTTACACTGACTGGGGCGTCCGGACAGCATCCAGCGGGGGTCGTAGGGGGCCTTGGTGGGGATGAACTCGATCAGCCGGTCGATGGGGTCCTTGGCGCTGAGAATGGGCCCCGGGCTGGCGTTAGTCTGGAGACGCAGGAGTCAGAATCACACAGAAATCACGCAGAGAAATCACACAGAAATCATACAGAAATCACACAGAAATCACACAGAAATCACCATCTGGATTGTATTTGTGATTTGTTGAATGAAAAATAGAGCAAATGTAAAAATACAAAAGCAACTATAATTGGATATTAAATCAATTAAATGGGTAATTTCATCCAACAATAATATATATTTCTACGGATATACCAATAGTAGTAGTAGGACTCATAACTTACATTTCTGCATTACCTTGCGTCACTAATTTGTAATAAAAAATTCAAAATTCCGAAATTTTTATCACAATTGTATGTTTAGTCTACGAATGTCTAGTTTGAGCTGGATTCTGTGGTTCTAACGTCTTCAAACTGTGACCCCCTGGTCCCGGTCCCCACCTTGGGCATGTAGGACAGCCACTGCAGGAGGGTGAAGACGCCCTCGAAGTCATCACAGACGGTGGAGTGGGTCACCCCGTTGTTGTGCATGATCTGGATCCCCCCCAGCTGGTTGTTAGACGTGTAAACCTCGCTGCCCAGAACCTGGAGAAATATAAATAAATACATTAAATATCATATACCACAACATAACAGAACTCACACACCTCCCTGCCAAGAACCTATAATACATATGATATCATATACCACGACATAACATAACATAACATAACATAACATAACATAACATAACACACACCTCCCTGCACAGTACATATTTGTAAAACTATCTTCCAAGTATCTGGTCAAACACAAATATGACACATTATGATATCATACAATATAACATAATTAACACCTCGTTTCCCAGCACAGGGTGTCAAAAACAAATCAGATATTATGATGTAATATAATGCAGAACTCCCTGACTCAGAGCAACTAAAACACAAACAAAACCTCCAAATGTAGATTTCAAATAATACAATTCAAACGCTGCATATAAAATGCATTCAAATAGACCAAACAATGCGTCAAGGTAGATATTTTACAACAACACATTACATTTTAGTTTTGCTTGAGCTGTCTGTGACAGACACACACACACAGTGTGTGTGGTGTGTGGTGTGTGTGTGTGTGTGTGTGTGTGTGTGTGTGTGTGTGTGTGTGACAGGTTGAATAACGCACGACAACGAGAGAACTACACAACTCCTGCTGTGTGAAGAACTGCCTCTGTGAGCTAGCTAGTTATAAACCAACCAGCTAGCTATAAACCAACTCCGTCTCAAAACGCACATGAACTGGCGGCAGGTTACAACCATAAAGACTGAGAGACAGAGGGAGACAGAGAGAGAGACAGCGAGAGAGACAGAGAGACCAAGAGATAGAGTGAGACAGAGAAACAGAGAGAAAGAGAGACAGAGAGACAGAGAGACAGAGAGACAGAGAGAGAGGCCGAGAGAGAGTGAGACAAAGAGACAGAGAGACAGAGAGAGAGAGAGGCCGAGAGAGAGTGAGACAAAGACAGAGAGACAGAGAGAGATACAGAGCAGGACAGAGAGAGAGCGACCAAGAGAGAGTGAGAGCGAGAGAGTGAGACTGAAAGAGAGTGAGACCAAGAGAGAGTGAGACTGAAAGAGAGTGAGACCAAGAGAGAGTGAGACTGAGAGAGCGAGATAGAGCGAGACCTAAGAGTGAGACCAAGAGAGTGAGATAGAGCAAGACCGTAAGAGATTGAGACCGAGAGATTGAGACCAAGAGAGAGTGAGACCGAGAGAGTGAGAGCGAGAAAGAGGCGGTGAGACAGTGAGACGGAGGGAGAGCGAGACCGAGAGAGAGAGTGAGGGAGAGTGAGGGCGAGCGAGCGAGAGGTCACGGGGGAGGATCAGTGTTCTCTCCTTCCTCCCTCCTCTCGGTCATCATTTACTTTCTTTATCACCGCTAACGTCGGACGCTCCGCCACAAATCTGCAGCGCGCCGCTAAAGCTGTCAGCCGCTGGGCCGGAGCCCCGTGCTCACCTTGACACGCACACCCTGCTCCACCTCCCCATTCGCTCTACCCCACCCTGCTCCACCTCCCCATTCCCTCTACCCCACCCTGCTCCACCTCCCCATGCCCTCCTACCCCACCTCCCCATTCCCTCCTACCCCCACCCAAGAGACCTCCACCCACCGAGACCTCCACCATCTCCTCTACCCCCACCCACCGAGACCTCCAACCACTGAGACCTCCAACCACTGGGACCTCCAACCACTGGGACCTCCAACCACTGGGACCTCCAACCACTGGGACCTCCACCCCCCCCACCTCCTCTACCCCACCCACGAGACCTCCACCTCCCCCACCTCCGCTAGGTGCGTGGTAGGTATGTGTATGCGTGTGTGTGTATGTGTATGCGTGTGTGTATGTGTGTGTAGTAGCTGTACAGCTCTGTCTATACTGTGTATGAGTATATCACAGATCACTGGGCTATGTGCAGTTAGTCTCCGACCGCAAATACAGGAAAGGGGCTAACAAACAAATGTCTCCCCGATCCCGGACTGTAGTTTGGGTTGAAACATTCCCGAACCTTCAGTTCCAAGTAACAACTTTTTCCCGAATAAGGTCTGTTCGCCGTCATGTATGCGTATTTTAACCCTGAGTGACTCCCTCCACCAAACACCACTTTAAAAACTCATTTACAGCCCACAGGAAGCACCCCCCCCCCCAGCCCCCAGCGTCTCACTGTGATTGGCTATCACCGGGGCTCTGTTCTCATCATGGACGTCTAATGGGAGAGTTGATTTAAAAACCACCGCAGCTTGTTACAAAGGAGAGGAGGACGAGGAGGAGGAAGAGGAGAGCTGCAAATGGATATGTCATCATTGATCTATTTGCATGTTTTGTCATGTCGCAAATTTGTCACGGAGAGGACTCGCGTTAATGGACTGATGAGTAAATGGAGGAGAGACATGCACGAGGAGCACGCACGAGGAGCATGCACGAGGAGCACGCACGAGGAGCACGCACGAAGAGCACGCACGAGGAGCACGCACGAGGAGCACGCACGAGGAGCACGCACGAGGAGCACGCACGCACGCGGAGCACGCACGCACGCACGCAGACACACACACACACACACACGCACACACATGCACACACAGACACATTCAAACATATGCAGCTAAACACACACACACATGCACACGCACACTCATGCACGCAAAGTAAACACACGCATGCACACACAGACACATTCAAACATATGTAGCTAAACACACACACACACACACACACACACACACACACACACACACACACACACACACACACACACACACACACAGACAAAAACAATCTGTCTCAGCAAAACTTTCATTTTGATTAGGAACAAATGATATGGGTGCAGGAGGCTGCGCCACGGCCCCGAGCTATTTCTATGCAAATAATAACTGCCTGTTCTCTTTCAATTATAGCAGGCTGACTGACAGGCAGCGCGCAGGCAGACAGTCAGAGAGAGGCAGACGGGCAGGGAGAGACAGGCAGGGAGAGAGAGAGAGAGAGATAGATACAGACAGGTAGACAGACAGGCCGAGAGAGGCAGACGGGCAGGGAGAGAGAGAGAGAGAGATAGATACAGACAGGTAGACAGACAGGCCGAGAGAGGGAGAGAGGGAGAGACAGGCAGGGAGAGGCAGACGGGCAGGGAGAGAGAGAGAGAGAGAGATAGATACAGACAGGTAGACAGACAGGCCGAGAGAGGGAGAGAGGGAGAGACAGGCAGGGAGAGGCAGACGGGCAGGGAGAGAGAGAGAGAGAGATAGATACAGACAGGTAGACAGACAGGCCGAGAGAGGGAGAGAGGGAGAGACAGGCAGGGAGAGGCAGACGGGCAGGGAGAGAGAGAGAGAGAGATAGATACAGACAGGTAGACAGACAGGCCGAGAGAGGGAGAGAGGGAGAGACAGGCAGGGAGAGGCAGACGGGCAGGGAGAGAGAGATAGATACAGACAGATAGACAGACAGGCCGAGAGAGGGAGAGAGGGAGAGACAGGCAGGGAGAGGCAGAGTGAGAGAGAGACGGGCGAGGCAGGCAAGCAAACTGGCCTGAAAACAGACAGGCAGAGAGAGAGAGCGACAGCCAGCCAGCCAGCCAGCCAGCCAGCCAGCCAGCCAGCCAGAAAGGCAGAGAGACAGGCAATCAGACAGAGAGCCAGCAAGGGCAGGTAGAGATGCAGCCATGCAACCAGCCAGCCGGGCAGCCAGGCGGAGCAGCCCTGAGGGGGAGGGCCGCTGGGGGGGGGGGGGGCTGAGAGAGGAGGGGGGGGGGGGGGGGGGGGCTGAGAGAGGAGGGGGGGGGGGGGGGGGATCTGACCAGCCGGAACCAGCCGCCGTGATGTGAAGTGTGTACTCCATTACAAACCCCATCTCCTTTGATTTAGACGTCGGCGCCCCGCCCGTGTTTGTGTGTGTGTGTGTGTGTGTGTGTGTGTGTGTGTGTGTGTGTGTGTGTGTGTGTGTGTGTGTGTGTGTGTGTGTGTGTGTGTGTGTGTGTGTGTGTGTGTGTGTGTGTGTGTGTGTTTGTGTGTGTTTGTGTGTGTGTGTGTGCGCTGTGTGAAGGCGCGACAACAATGGCTCTGGGCCCCGCCGTCGCTCCTCTCAGTACGAACAACGAAACCACAGCGGAAAATAACCAGCGCTCCCCTGTTCCGGGACAAACCCACGTCGGGCTGGACGATGGTGGCGATCAGGGGCCTGATTACACTCTTGTTTAATTACTTATGATCGATATTTAAGTTGTGACGTCACAACATCAAGACGTTCCCACTCACACTTCTCTAAACGTGCCATCGGTTTATACTTCAGGTTTGCAGCACTGTCTTCTATCTCCAGATGGCCAGTGTTTGAAGACCTCCTGCTGAACCAACGCAGTCCAGTGCAGAGGAGGTGTCTGTCCAGCGTTATTAAGCGGTCAGTAGCGTTGCTCTGATCTCCACACCGCCTCACTGCTGTAGAACACCAGGCCGTCCACTCCACTGCACACCCCCCCCCTACTGGAGCTTGAGTGGGACTGTGTCTGTCTTAGTGAGTGTGTGCGCGTAGTCGTGTGTGTCCGTAGTCATGTGAGTGAGTGGGTGAGCGTTTATGTGTGCGGGTGCCTGAGTGTGGCCGTGTGAAATTATGCGTGTGTGGTGATGTGAGTGTGAACGTGCGTGCGTGCGTGCGTGCGCGCGTGTGGTTGCGGGTATGCATGTACGTGCGTGTCGTGAATGTGAGTGCGAGTGTGTGCGTTACGCGTGCGTGTGTGTGTGTGCGAGTGTGTACCTTGTTGAGCGCGCCTGCCCCGGTCAGGATGATGTGGGAGTTGTCCACCTGGATGGTCCTCTGGCCCAGACGCACCAGGTACGCCCCGATGCCAATGGCCCGGCACGTCACCTGGGAGTGAGAGGGTGAGAGGGTGAGGGGGTGAGAGGGTGAGAGGGAGAAGGAACGAAAGGAGGAGGATGAGAGCATGAATTCATTCAATAATCAGAATGAATGATGAATTAGTGTGTGACTGGGTGTGAATGAGTGAATGTATGACAGAATGACGAACATTAACATGAGTGAATGTTCGTCAATGAGTGGGTGCAGGTATTAGTGATTAAGTGTGAGCTATCTTTGTTGTCTACGGTTGATGGGCTAACCTAGCGGTTGCTAGTGCTTAGCACTTAGAACAACCTTACTGTACCGACAGCGATTTATTGTCGCTTCTCTTACTTCTGACAAATGCACTGATTGTAAGTCGCTTTGGATAAAAACGTCTGCTAAACGCCCTAAATATAGATGTAAACGTGTGTGAATGGGTGATTCTTTTACTCTACGTCTGAGGGTTGAATATGTTTTTTCCCATACATACCCCATACAGAAATCACAATACTGTAGTATCCAGGTCTGAATTAGGACAGGAGAGGTGACGTGTGGATGAATGAGTGTGTGAACGCCATGAAGGTATGGATGGCGTTGTGCTCCTCACCAGGTTCATGGTGATGATCTCGTCGTAGGCCAGGGACGACTCTCCAGCGATCATCCCGGAGCCCTTCAGGTTCTCCACCCCCAAACCCTCCTCCTTACCGATGATGTCTGTGATCCTGTACCTAGAGACCCCCCCGAAACACACACAAGGTCAACACTCCCTAGTACTGGACCCCCAACACACACACATTTACACTCCTTTAATTTCCCTAGCACGCACGCACACACACACACACACACACACACACACACACACACACACACACACACACACACACACACACACACACACACACACACACACACACACACACACACACACACACACACACACACACCTCTTTAACCTCCCTTACTGGGGTTTAGCAGTAGCAGTTTGTAATCACATTTCCCTCATTTCTCATCTGGGTTTAATAAAGTACATCTTATCTTTGTAGAGAATAGTTCTGCATTATAATAATAGTGTGTTTCAAAAACAATAACAATGTATGATGATAAAGGACATTTGGCGGACACCAGATTCATCCAAAGACCGTTTCTAGTGCCTACATTCTAGGCACGGTCAGCTGGGAGTGGAACCCCTGACCCTGGCAGTACCAATGCCTTGTTCCACCGGCTGGACTTCACAGGGCCATTAGGACAACATGAACATTTAAATAATTTCCCTCTGGGATTATTAAAGTATTTATCTATCTATCTATCTATGAATGAATCTGACTGATGAAGGGTGAATGATGAGGGGTGAATGATGAGGGGTGAATGATGAGGGGTGAATGATGAGGGGTTAGTGATGAGGGGTTAGTGATGAGGGGTTAGTGATGAGGGGTTAATGATGAGGGGTTAGTGATGAGGGGTGAATGATGAGGGGTTGATGATTAGGGGTGAACAATGAGGGGTGAATGATGAGGGGTGAATGATGAGGGGTTAATGATTAGGGGTGAACAATGAGGGGTGAATGATGAGGGGTGAATGATGAGGGGTGAATGATGAGGGGTTGATGATGATGAAGCCACACCTGGATTCCCCTTCGTCCTCCACGTGTTCACACTGCACTGAGTTCAGCGCTGAGACCTTCTTGTAGTCCTGGGGGGTCAGGTACAGGTACTTGAAGCCCTGCAGGAACACACACACCCCGTTCAGACACGCTTCAGAACCACAAACCGGTTCAGAATCTCTTCAGCACCAAAACCAACTTGGAACAAAACCAGTTTAGAACCCAAAGCAACTTGGAACTCAAACCAGTTTAGAATCCAAACCAGTTTAGAACCCAAAGCAACTTGGAACTCAAACCAGTTTAGGATCCAAACCAGTTTAGAACCCAAACCAACTTGGAACTCAAATCAATGAAGAATCTCCTTAGAACCAAACCGGTTCAGAATCCCCTTAGAACCAACAACGTTTAGAACCCAATCCAACCTAAGACTCAAACCAGTTCAGAATCAGTCAGGAACACAAACAAACTGGGAACCCAACCGGCGTAGAACCAGCCCGGCGGCACCGCCGGCCCTGCGCCGTACCTTGTAGGGGTCGGCGGGGTCCTGCCACGCCACGTGGAACATGTGCCTGATCTCCTCGGCCAGGCCGATGCGGGCGCCGCTGTTGGCGGCGATGTAGACGCGCGGGATGCCGTCGGCGCGCGCCATCTCCGACGCCTGCAGGAAGAGGACGTCCTCCTGCGGCCCGAAGGAGCCGATCTTGTGCGTGATGTCGTTGCTGATGACGACCACCTCGCGGCCCGACGGGTACTCCGGCGTGCGCATGGTCATCCGCCACGCCACCATGCCGATCTGGGGGGGGGGGGGGGGGGGGAGATGGGTCAGAGGGCGGAGCCCGATGTAACCATTGGAGTGTAAAAGAGAAGTTGTGCATTATGGTTCAGGGGAAACTAACAGCCTTCGTTATATAAAAACAATTTGACTGTTTAACCGAACAAACGAGCCACAGATGTGCAGAGCCACCTAGAGAGCAGAGGAGGTATTACACATTCTAGCTGTAGTTATTATAGATACAGGCTGCAGTTATTATAGATACAGGCTGCAGTTATTATAGATACAGGCTGTAGTTATTATAGATACAGGCTGTAGTTATTATAGAGACAGGCTGTAGTTATTATAGAGACAGGCTGTAGTTATTATAGATACAGGCTGTAGTTATTATAGAGACAGGCTGTAGTTATTATAGATACAGGCTGCAGTTATTATAGATACAGGCTGTAGTTATTATAGATACAGGCTGTAGTTATTATAGAGACAGGCTGTAGTTATTATAGATACAGGCTGTAGTTATTATAGAGACAGGCTGTAGTTATTATAGATACAGGCTGTAGTTATTATAGATACAGGCTGTAGTTATTATAGATACAGGCTGTAGTTATTATAGATACAGGCTGTAGTTATTATAGATACAGGCTGCAGTTATTATAGATACAGGCTGTAGTTATTATAGAGACAGGCTGTAGTTATTATAGATACAGGCTGTAGTTATTATAGATACAGGCTGTTCTGGCAGTCACGAAAATAAATAGAGTCAGATGATGAGGAGAGAGAGCAAGAGAGACAGTTTATGAAAGCTGGAAAAAGTGAGAGATTATAATAGACCGAGAGAGACAGAGAGAGGGAGACAGATGATGAGAGCGAGAGAGACAGATTGAGGGAGAGACAGATGATGAGAGAAAGACAGATGATGAGAGAGAGAGAGACAGATGATGAGAGAGAGAGAGAGACAGACGATGAGAGAAAGACAGATGATGAGAGAGAGAGAGAGAGAGACAGATGATGAGAGAGAGACACAGATGATGAGAGAGAGAGACAGATGATGAGAGAGAGAGAGACAGTTTACGATGAGAGAGAGGCAGGTAATGAGAGGGGGCGAGACGATGACGATGAGAGGGACATAAACCGAGCGAGAGACAGACGAGGAGACAGACAGGGTCCCACCTCGTTGCCGCCGGGCAGCCTGTTCATCTGCACCAGCTGGCCCTGGGGGTCCAGAACCAGCTCGGTGAAGGTCAGCAGCTCAGAGGGCAGAGGGCACTTGGGCAGGTCGGCGAAGGCACTGCAGGAGGCCCAGTGCTTCTTCAGGGCCTGGACACACACACACACACACACACACACACACACACACACACACACACACACACACACACACACACACACACACACACACACACACACACACACACACACACACACACACACACACACGCTTTAGGTTTGACCGTGACTCTGGTAGTGATGTGTAGTATTATGCGGTGTCTTGGTAGTATGTTGGAATATTTTGGAAAGCGCTTTACATAATAAAGTGCGTCATGTCGTTTTTTATGACCACAACAACCACAACATGTGGTTTACTATGACTGAGGAACTCCAACATCAACAAGGTTCAACTTGACCTCCTCGCTCTGACCAACGGTACAATTCTTATTAATCAGAGTGAATGTAAAGTAACACATTGATTAACATCCTATAGTCAGTGATGGGTAAAGTGCGGCTGTTGAAGAACATCCCCCAGCACCTGATATAAAAACCCTTTTAAACAAAGATCAGCCTCCTGTACCTCCTGGGACGAGGCCGACCGCGGGGAGGCGTGTCTGAGGCCTACCTTACAATTACAATTAGGGCATTTAGAAGACTCTTTTATCCAAAGCGACTTAATACACACATTGACACACCGACGGCAGAGTCAACCATGCAAGGTGACAGCCAGCTCGTCAGGAGCAGTCAGGGTGAAGAGTCTTGCTCAGGGACACCTCAACACTCAGCTAGGAGGAGCTGGGGATCGAACTAGCAACCTTTCGGTTACAAGACAGCTTCTCTATCTCATGAGCTAAGCCGACCTTGATGAGGCTTGTGTGAGGCCTACCTGTCTGAGGCTGAGCGTGGTGAGGGTGTGTGAGGCCTACCTGTCTGAGGCGTGTGTGTGAGGGTGTGTGAGGCCTACCTGTCTGAGGCGTGTGTGAGGCCTACCTGTCTGAGGTGTGTGTGTGAGGGTGTGTGAGGCCTACCTGTCTGAGGCGTGTGTGAGGCCTACCTGTCTGAGGTGTGTGTGTGAGGGTGTGTGAGGCCTACCTGTCTGAGGTGTGTGTGTGAGGCCTACCTGTCTGAGGTGTGCGTGTGTGAGGGTGTGTGAGGCCTACCTGTCTGAGGTGTGTGTGTGAGGCCTACCTGTCTGAGGCGTGTGTGTGAGGGTGTGTGAGGCCTACCTGTCTGAGGCGTGTGTGAGGGTGTGTGAGGCCTACCTGTCTGAGGTGTGTGTGTGAGGGTGTGTGAGGCCTACCTGTCTGAGGTGTGTGTGTGTGTGTGAGGCCTACCTGTCTGAGGTGTGTGTGTGAGGCGTGTGTGAGGCCTACCTGTCTGAGGCGTGTGTGTGTGTGATGGTGTGTGAGGCCTACCTGTCTGAGGCGTGTGTGAGGGTGTGTGAGGCCTACCTGTCTGAGGTGTGTGTGTGAGGGTGTGTGAGGCCTACCTGTCTGAGGCGTGTGTGTGTGTGATGGTGTGTGAGGCCTACCTGTCTGAGGCGTGTGTGTGAGGCCTACCTGTCTGAGGTGTGTGTGTGTGTGATGGTGTGTGAGGCCTACCTGTCTGAGGTGTGTGTGAGGGTGTGTGAGGCCTACCTGTCTGAGGCGTGTGTGAGGCCTACCTGTCTGAGGTGTGTGTGTGTGTGTGATGGTGTGTGAGGCCTACCTGTCTGAGGTGTGTGTGTGTGTGTGTGTGAGGGTGTGTGAGGCCTACCTGTCTGAGGTGTGTGTGTGAGGGTGTGTGAGGCCTACCTGTCTGAGGTGTGTGTGTGAGGGTGTGTGAGGCCTACCTGTCTGAGGTGTGTGTGTGAGGGTGTGAGAGGCCTACCTGTCTGAGGCGTGTGTGTGTGTGAGGGTGTGTGAGGCCTACCTGTCTGAGGCGTGTGTGTGAGGGTGTGTGAGGCCTACCTGTCTGAGGCGTGTGTGTGAGGGTGTGTGTGAGGCCTACCTGTCTGAGGCTGAGCGTGGTGAGGGTGTGTGAGGCCTACCTGTCTGAGGTGTGTGTGTGAGGGTGTGTGAGGCCTACCTGTCTGAGGTGTGCGTGTGTGAGGCCTACCTGTCTGAGGCGTGTGTGTGAGGGTGTGTGAGGCCTACCTGTCTGAGGTGTGTGTGTGAGGT
Organism: Gadus macrocephalus; assembly: GCF_031168955.1. NCBI lineage: Eukaryota > Metazoa > Chordata > Actinopteri > Gadiformes > Gadidae > Gadus > Gadus macrocephalus. The sequence continues at coordinate 26,766,695 of NC_082388.1, forward strand.
GTGTGTGAGGCCTACCTGTCTGAGGTGTGTGTGTGAGGGTGTGTGAGGCCTACCTGTCTGAGGTGTGTGTGTGAGGTGTGTGTGAGGCCTACCTGTCTGAGGTGTGTGTGTGATGGTGTGTGAGGCCTACCTGTCTGAGGCGTGTGTGTGAGGGTGTGTGAGGCCTACCTGTCTGAACATCTCGGGGAAGTCGTAGACGTAGGTGGTGCCCAGGCTCTGGGCCTGGAAGCGCTTGGACTGCAGCAGGTCCTTGGTGACGTAGGGCGTGTTGATCAGCATGCCGTGCAGCGGGCCCTGCTTGTCCCCGTAGGCCTGGAACATGATCTGGACACACAGGGGGGAGACGGTCAGGGGGGGGAGGGAGACGGTCAGGAGGGGAGGGAGACGGTCAGGAGGGGGGGGAGACGGTCAGGAGGGGAGGGAGACGGTCAGGAGGGGAGGGAGACGGTCAGGAGGGGAGGGAGACGGTCAGGGGGGGAGGGAGACGGTCAGGGGGGGGGAGACGGTCAGGGGGGGAGGGAGACGGTCAGAGGGGAGGGAGACGGTCAGAGGGGGGGAGACGGTCAGGGGGGAGGGAGACGGTCAGGGGGGGAGGGAAACGGGGTCTCCAGAGACACAACGTCAAACAATCGCCAAACAACGAGAACCAAAAGAGCAATGAGATGAAGTGAAGAAGGGTCTGTTTTATCTCTGCTGGCTGGGATAAGGGCTGTGTCTTAGCCCTCCTGTGTTATTATGGTCTGTTGCTGTTTTCACTGTGGGACTTTGGATAATGTAAAGCACATTTTGAAAAGTGTGTTACGATTCATTCTCACACGTACTTTGATTGTTCACATTGAATCGCCAGTTTATCTGAAGTGACTTTACTGGTTATAAATGATCAGATATCAGATGGTTTCACATGTTCATCTCTTAACAGTTACAAGACACAACCTTAGGATAAATTTGTAGTTTCTTGCTGAAACATTTTTGTTTCCACTTTACACACAAATTCAACCAAAAACAAACCAACATAACAGTGGCATGAAAGACGACACACAACAAACGACAACAAATGGCCCCGATGTCTGTGGTGGATGGTATGGATGGAGAGGGGCTCACCTCACCTCAAGACCCCTCACCGGACCAGGGGCAGCGCAGACGGCCCTCATACCCTCATCTCTACTCACTCAGCCCCCACACACACACACTCAGCTCCACTCAGACTCACCTCAACACACACAACAACCACAATCCTCTCCACACACACTCCCAGCCACTAAATCTAGTTCTGCTGATCTCCTGGTCTCTGTTTCTGTTCCCTTCTCGTTCTGAGGACAGGGCTCGGAGATACTAATGAAACCACATGTTCAGGGTGTTTGACTCCCAGTCACTGGATTCGCTTCCCTTATGCTGACCGCCTCCCTCCAGGCAACTTTGCGCAAGAAGCCCTAACCCCTAGCTTCCCCTAACTGCCCCTAACTGCCCCATACCTGCCATCTTTAGTCTGAATAAGTTGTCTGAGGGGGAAATAAATTACAAAATGTATAAATAAATGTATTTATTGAATACTACATAATAAGGAGAGGGTGGGGAAGGAGAAGGAGGAGGAGGGGGAGGTGGAGGAGAGAGGGTGAGGTGGAGGTGGAGGAGGGGCAGATGGAGGATGAGTGTGAGCGCCCCACCTGTCGGTCTTTGGGCCCCACCTGTCCCGTCCTGGAGTCGGTGACCTCCTTGTACAGGCTGATGTCCAGGTAGTAGCCCGACTCGTTGGTGAGGAAGAGGCGGATGGGGATCTGGTGGCCGGTGGGCGTCAGGCGGATGTTGATCTTCAGCTCGGCCTGCAGCACCCGCAGCTTCCAGAGACGACTGCCGTAGCGCATCACCATGGAGCGCACAGACTCCTCGATCTGGAGGAGGAGGAGGAGGACATGAGGAAGAGGAGCGCATCACCATGGAGCGCACAGACTCCTCGATCTGGAGGAGGAGGAGGAGGAGGAGGGGGACATGAGGAAGAGGAGCGCATCACCATGGAGCGCACAGACTCCTCGATCTGGAGGAGGAGGAGGAGGAGGACATGAGGAAGAGGAGCGCATCACCATGGAGCGCACAGACTCCTCGATCTGGAGGAGGAGGAGGAGGACATGAGGAAGAGGAGCGCATCACCATGGAGCGCACAGACTCCTCGATCTGGAGGAGGAGGAGGAGGAGGGGGACATGAGGAAGAGGAGCGCATCACCATGGAGCGCACAGACTCCTCGATCTGGAGGAGGAGGAGGAGGAGGAGGGGGACATGAGGAAGAGGAGCGCATCACCATGGAGCGCACAGACTCCTCGATCTGGAGGAGGAGGAGGAGGAGGAGGAGGGGGACATGAGGAAGAGGAGCGCATCACCATGGAGGGCGCACCGACTCCTCGATCTGGGGGCGCGGCGGGGGTTAGGAGGCACGCACAGGGAGAAGGAGGGGGTTCTACGTCAGGGCTAGGGTTCTACGTCATGGTGAGTGAGCTACGTCAGGGCTAGGGTTCTACGTCATGGTGAGTGAGCTACGTCAGGGCTAGGGTTCTACGTCATGGTGAGTGAGCTATTTTAGTATTCTACGTCAGGGTTGGTGTTCTACGTCAGGGTTGGTGTTCTACGTCAGGGTTGGTGTTCTACGTCAGGGTTCTACGTCAGGTGGCGGGGGCTGACCTTGGAGGGGTCCATGATGACGGTGGGGACGAAGTTGAGGAAGATGTGGTTGCAGTCGGTCCTGACGGTGGTGTTGTTGAAGGCCACCTCCAGCTCGTCCATGGCCTCCAGCAGCAGACGCTCCGCCTCGTTGTGGAGGTACTCGAAGGAGGCCTCCTGCAGGGGGACACACCCATCAGGACCAGGTCTGACCAGGACCAGGTCTGACCCGGGACCAGGTCTGACCCGGGACCAGGTCTGACCCGGGACCAGGTCTGACCCAGGTCCAGGTCTGACCAGTACCAGGTCTAACCTAGGACCAGGTCTAACCCAGGTCCAGGTCTGACCAGTACCAGGTCTAACCCAGGACCAGGTCTAACCCAGGACCAGGTCTAGGTCTGCGGGGCAGGACCCACCTTGAGGACCAGGTCTAACCCAGGACCAGGTCTAACCCAGGTCCAGGTCTGACCCGGGACCAGGTCTAAACCAGGTCCAGGTCTGACCAGTACCAGGTCTAACCCAGGACCAGGTCTAGGTCTGCGGGGCAGGACCCACCTTGAGGACCAGGTCTGACCCAGGACCAGGTCTGACCCGGGACCAGGTCTAACCCAGGACCAGGTCTGACCAGTACCAGGTCTAACCCAGGACCAGGTCTAACCCAGGACCAGGTCTGACCAGTACCAGGTCTAACCCAGGACCAGGTCTGACCCGGGACCAGGTCTAGGTCTGCGGGGCAGGACCCACCTTGAGGACCAGGTCTGACCCAGGACCAGGTCCACGGGGACCAGGTCGAGGTCCAGGGGGCGGGACCCACCTTGGTGACGAGGTCCGAGTGGCGGATGATGGCGCGGACGAAGAAGCGGTAGTCGGTGACCTCGATGCCCTGCTCCACGCGCGCAGCGCCCAGGTACAGGTGCATCTTGTGGTTGGCGCAGGGGATGGCCGTCAGAGCGAAGTTCCTCATGCGGTTCAGCTCCAGCTGGAAGGCCAGCGCAGGCTCCAGGTGGCGGTAGATACGGTCCTCCTCGAACTACAGGGAGAGACCGTCAGAGGAAGACCGTCAAGGGGAGACCGTCAGGGGGGAGACCGTCAGAGGGAGACCGTTAGAGGGAGACCGTCATGGGGGAGACCGTCAGGGGGGAGACCGTCAGAGGGAGACCGTCAGGGGGGAGACCGTCAGAGGGAGACCGTCAGAGGGAGACCGTCAGGGGGGAGACCGTCAGGGGGGAGACTGTCAGAGGGAGACCGTCAGAGAGGAGACAGGGGGGAGACCGTCAGGGGGGAGACCGTCAGAGGGAGACCGTCAGAGGGAGACCGTCAGAGAGGAGACAGGGGGGAGACCATCGGGGGGGAGACCGTCAGAGGGAGACCGTCAGAGGGAGACCGTCAGGGGGGAGACCGTCAGGGGGGAGACCGTCAGGGGGGAGACCGTCAGAGACAACGTCAGGGGGAGACCGTCAGGGGGGAGACCGTCAGGGGGAGACCGTCAGAGAGACCGTCAGAGGGAGACCGTCAGAGAGACGTCAGGGGGAGGCCGTCAGGGAGAGACCGTCAGGGGGGAGACCGTCAGGGGGGAGACCGTCAGAGAGACGTCAGGGGGGAGACCGTCAGAGAGACGTCAGGGGGGAGACCGTCAGAGAGACGTCAGGGGGGAGACCGTCACAGGGAGACCGTCAGAGAGGAGACAGGGGGGAGACCGTCGGGGGGGAGACCGTCAGAGAGGAGACCGTCAGAGAGACGTCAGGGGGGAGACCGTCAGGGGAGAGACCGTCAGAGAGACGTCAGGGAGGAGACCGTCAGAGGGAGACCGTCAGAGACACTGTCAGGGGAGACCGTCAGAGACACTGTCAGGGGAGAGACCGTCAGAGAGACGTCAGGGAGGTTTGTTCAGGAGACCTGAACAAAGGTCAGAAGGTTATAAACCCCTGGCGTAGTGATCACCGTTCAAAAGGTTCTGGGTTTGATACCCACCTTAAGGTCCCTCTGACCCCTACCCATTCATAGATGACATGAATCCAGGAAAAAGACTCACTGCACGTCCCTCTGGATGGAAGCGTCTAACTAGTGGACCAGTGGGAGTAATGTAAAGTGTTCTTCTGGGGGTGCTTCTCCTTATCTACACTAAAAGGCAGCGCTGCTACACGTCAGAGCTACCAGGGAAGTA
>NC_082388.1:26774008-26806508 GCF_031168955.1 Gadus macrocephalus
TGAGTGCGTGGTAATGGTCGGCGAGGGTGAGTCGGCTGCTGGCGTACGGCGGTCTCGCTGAGCGCGGGCTTCAGGCGGCGGCGGCGGCGATTACGGCTCATCAGACGGCGGTCGGGGGGAAATCACGGCTCTATTGTGGAGGCGGCGGAGCGGAGGCGTCTTCAGGGCGTAACCCGGGGTTTGGATCCTCCGTCATTATCATCAGAGCGTGTTGCACCACCAAGGAGAGGCCGTGAGGAGGTGCTTATGTCGGAGAGGAGGAGTGAATGCTAATCGCGCTGTGAGATCGCGGCGGTGGTGGTGGAGGAGGAGGAGGAGGAGGAGGGGGAATGGGGGGTCTGAAACGTTACTACCTGACGGTAAAAATCTGAATCCCTACAAAACGTTTGCTCCTCTAACCGGGGGACGTAGTGACACATATATCAGAGGTATGGAGACTTCAATATTGATGCATCTCGGCTGATGGAAAGAGGATCTTCCTCAACTCATGCGTCTTTGAGGAAGGTTTTGTTGACTTCCCCGGCCCCATGAACATACTCACATGGAACCTCTGGTCCACCTCACAGTTGACCTGCTTTCTGAAGTCCTGCAGAGCAGGCAGAGAGACGGGAGGAACGGGAGAGGCAAGCGTACGGGGAAGGCAAAATTTCAGATCACACACCAGCAATTAGTGCTACTGCATTGAAACAGGAACACTCGCATGCACATTCCAGGGTAATTCAGTGGTTAGTGGTGATTTCAGAGATTAGGCTAGCTGCCAAACGGGAGCTCTTCAAAAGAGCTCTTCAGAACGGCCTACAGGGAGGACAGAGGGAGGGGGTTTCCGTGGACATGCAGAGACCGCCTACCTTCTGCGCCACCAGGAAGGTGAGCCTGCGGATGCCGTGCTCGAACAGCAGCAATTTCTGCGGGGCGAGAGAAGAGCAGACGGCCGAGCGAGGGTGAGGATACAGTGTCTCGAGCGAACGAGGAGGAGGAGGAGGAGGAGGAGAGGAAGAGGCCGATCAGCTGACCTTCGACTGGGTGAACTCCCGGAACATGGCGGCCAGCCCGTCGTCCTCGATGTCGCTGTCCGTCTTGATGGCCACATTCAGGATGTGGATGGGCTCGTCCACGATGCTCTGGGGGGGGAAACAACAGTCTGACTTCACCACCGCACGGACACCCTCTTGTAGGGTTCTGGTGGTCTGAGAGGGGAGCTTCCCATCAACTGCTAACTGTCAACTGCTAGCAAAAAATTGCTAACTGTCAAATACTAAATGTCAACTATCAACTTTCAACTGCTAACTGTCGACTGCTAACTGCAAACTGATAAATGCTAACTATCAACTGCTAAATATGAACTGCAAACTTCTAGCCCTAAACGGCTACCTGTACATGCTAACTCTCTGTGCTGGGTACCTTGACGTCGTCCTCCCCGTACAGGACCGGGTTCCCCCCCTCGGGGAAGGTGGGGCTGGGGGGCGGGGAGTCCGAGAAGCAGCTCAGAACGTCTCCGATGTTCCTGCAGGACAGAAAGACAGATCCACGGTCACCCCCCAGGTAATACGTGTAGCCCGGGTAAAATCTTTTCAAAAAGCGCCAAAAGCCGAACTATGCAACGCATCAACTCATGATGTCATGATTCTACAAATTAAACAAACAGTTTCAGCAAACAATGAAACCACAAAGCAGAAGCACAAACATAAGCTGTTATGTTAGGCTGGCCCAAGGGGCGGCCTGGATTAGGGTTGACTTGCACTGACTTGGTGAACTCCTGGAAGGAGCGGAAGGCCACCATGGCGCCCATACGCTGGCAGGGCGGGGTGAAGGAGTTGTCCAGCAGCACGTCGCTCACACTGGACATGTGCACCATGCCGTAGTGGTTCAGGTTGGAGGAGAAGGACATCCTGTTGGAGGAGGAGGAGGAGGAGGAGGAGGAGGAGGAGGAGAAGGAGGAGGAGGAGGAGGAGGAGGATGAAGGGGGAAAATGAAAAGGAGGAGAAAGACAAGGAGGAGAATGAGAAGGAGGAGAATGAGAAGGAGGAGGAGGAGGAGAAGAAAGTGAAGGAGGAAAAAGAGAAGGAGGAGAAAGACAAGGAGAAGGAGAAGGAGAAGGAGAGGGAGAAGGCGTGAGTACGAACAGACCGCGACCGCCAGATTCACCAGATCCTGCGGTCTGGTTCTCGTTGAGCTCTGTCGGGTTCCCATCCCAAGAAAGGCTTTGGATTCCTTCTACAGGGGGTGTCCGTTTGACCACCAGGTAGGCGCTGATGGTCAATCTAGCTACGTGTGACATCACGGCCAGGAGTTCTACATCTCCCAGCTCAGTGGTGCGTGGATAGACCCACAAACCGGTCCCACTCTTGTTGGACGGTACCGACTGGTGTGCGGATCCATCCAGCAGACACCCACTTGTGAGGTCACAAGTGGATAGTTTGTGAAATGTCGTGTAAATACCAATCAGCCTCGCACCTGGTGGTTGAATAGGGGAACTTCGGGCGTTTAGAAGTGCGGGACACGCAAAGTCACACGCTTTAAAGACCCTTACGGTTGAATTAAGAGTGAATTACGGGTCAGTAGAGAGTAGGAAAACCACAGATTCACGATAAGAATTCAATGAATTCACCCCAGGAAGCGATGATCGCAGAAGGTTACTCAAGAGTGCCTCAGAGCGACCCTCACCGCAGAATCTCCCTCACCACAAATGATAAAAACAACCAAATTAAGTAACCATATTAGCCCTTGACGGTTTCGAGAGTTCCCAGAACGCTCCGTGTTAGTTCCCTGATTGTCCCAGAGCGAGAGAAGGGTTCTGAATGGTCCAAACCTGTCTGCGTCTGACTCAGTCTCCTTATCCGCGTTAGCCTCGTCTATGCTAACATACTGCTGTATGCTCCGCAATTTACCCTCCGACGCCCTCCTGCCGTCCAGTATGGGGACAGACAGTCTCCTGGGAGGACAGGCAGACGGGTCAGAGCACTCACAGCGGTACACACTGCTGTGCCTATCGGCCTCCAGTTAAACTGGAGAAGACGCGCCATTCCAGAGGAGATGGACGGTGAATGGATGGGAAGGGTAGGCACGGGAATCTGAAGGAGGCCTACAGTGTAGGCTGCGGATATCGGGGATTTGAACCAGGTACCTTTCGGCGCCGGGAGTCAGACACCCTACCACCACAGTATACTGGCCACTATTACAGTTCTCCTTTATTTTACACACTTTCTGACGGACTCGTGTCACATTATGGCTTCACCCAGTACTATACTATAAATGTCCGGGTCCATACTAATGAGGAAACACATATGGACCTTTACTTTATACCAACAAACACAGACAAACATAAGTACTACACACTGATACATACGTGGCGTTTGTAAAGATCATGCAACTAGCTAGCCTACTGCGTCACTAGCGCTACATAGTGATTAGCTAGCCTACTGCGTCACTAGCGCTACATAGTGATTAGCTAGCCTACTGCGTCACTAGCGCTACATAGTGATTAGCTAGCCTACTGCGTCACTAGCGCTACATAGTGATTAGCTAGCCTACTGCGTCACTAGCGCTACATAGTGATTAGCTAGCCTACTGGGTCAGGTCTAGCGCTACATAGTGATTATCTAGCCTACTGCTTAGCTAGCGCTACATAGTGATTAGCTAGCCTACTGATTAGCTAGCCTACTGATTAGCTAGTGCTACATAGTGATTAGCTAGCCTACTGGGTCAAGCCTACGGCTACAGACTAGCTGGAATAGGAAGAAGTTTACTATACCTGTTGAGTGTGGGGATGTTCCCTCTGCAATCAAACATCATAACAGTTACCATGGAGTTAGTGGCAGGCATCAGCCGGACACTGTGTGTGTGTGTGTGTGTGTGTGTGTGCGCGGCGCATGTGTGTAGAATGTTTAAGGGCACATTGAAGCAGGTGTTGAACGAGAGGGGGGGGGGGGGGGGTTCCGCTCTTCATGTTAAACGGCCCCTCCTTCACCACCAGGTTGGGGGGTCGATTGGCTGTGACGAGCCGTTTAAAAGCCATCTCGGGGTCCACTTGTGACATCACAAGTGGGAGAGTCCACCCAGTTGCACGATGGGTAGTTCAACGCCACTGCCCCACTCGTGATACCCCTAGTGGATCGTTACGACTCATCGACCTCCAACCTGGTGGATCCACAGGCACACACACACACACACACACACACACACACACACACACACACACACACACACACACACACACACACACACACACACACACACACACACACACACACACACTCCTGGTTGTGATTGCTAAGGAGCCAATCACGACAGGTTAATGCGGACACATGACACGGGCCGCATGCGATGGCTTGGGGGCGGCGTTTGAGGAGGGGGGGGGGGGGGGTTATAAACTAGTCACAACATATCTATGAGAAGGAACACACTAATCACAACATATCTATGAGAAGGAACACACTAATCACAGACAGTGGGTCACAGGAGGAGGAGGAGGAGGAGGAGGAGGAGGAGGAGGAGGAAGGCTGCAGCTTCACAGATATTCCACTCTAGATAAAAGGTGAATATTAACCAGGATTTGACGAGACCAATTCAAATTGAATATAATATGATAATAACAATAATAACACGAGTTGAGTTATTTAGCATAAAGGATTTACCAGCTTGTCTGGCCTCACACTTGAGGAGGTAGTGAATGATTTAACTTCTGTTTGAATATATCTTTTATCATTTGGCATGGTCATATTTTTGTTTTATGAAGAGCATAAACGGGTTTATTGCCGCATGGCTAGGGGGAGTTCACTCATTCATAGCAGCATGGAAGAAATACCGCCACACTTTAAAAGTGATAACAGATAAAGAACCAAAATACTTCTGACCTTGAACTGTCTGCGACTACTGTGCTGAAAGTGCTTTTCAATCAGGAATTAGACTAATCTGTCAAATCGGCTGTTTGATTAATCAATACAGCATTCTCACCAGTCGTTCCTGGTATCCTGTTTTCCTACAAACATTCTTTGTAGGAAGTATGGGATACATCCTCAACGAATGTCTTCTTTATGGAGCAGATATACTATACTAACAGATATACTAGAACTGGGTCTCTTCCACGATGCCACAAACTGGGATAGAAGCAGGATACGGAGGGAGGCGAATGAGTGTACCTGTACGAACAGAGTGAGGTACATGGAGACACACACACCTGCGTACGTGTGTATGTGCATCTATGTTTGAGAGTGTGTGTGTGTGTGTGTGTGTGTGTGTGTGTGTGTGTGTGTGTGTGTGTGTGTGTGTGTGTGTGTGTGTGTGTGTGTGTGTGTGTGTGTGTGTGTGTGTGCGTGCGTGAGAGAGATCTGATGCAGGTGTGTGCAGGTGTGTGTGTCTCCATATACCTCACTCCTGTGCGTGTTCAGATCGATGTGTGTCGTGTGTGTGTACCTGTGTGTGTATACGTGTACGTGTGTGTCCATGTTTGTGCGTATGTGTGTGTGTGTGTGTACCTGTTGGGATGGGAGGTGGGTAGCATGAACTGGAACTCCACCACGCAGGTGTTGTCGCGGAGCTGCCGGTGCTGAACGCTGTTGAGCTCATAGGCGATGTAAGCCCTGCGCACGTACACCTGCTCACCAGCAGGGGGCGCCAGAGGAGAGGGGAGAAACGGGACATGCATGGAACCAGACTTCAGAGGGAGAGCGAGGGAGAGAGACACAGAGAGAGATGATCAGCGATGGGTCTTTACCTCCAGTGCTGCCATCCTCACCACCTGGTTGCTGTGTAGAAGAAGTTGGGAAGCACGTCAAAGATGGACGTCTCCGACAGGATGAGTTTCTATTGAGAGAGAAAGAGAGAAGATCGAGACGGGAGACAGAGAGAGCGTGAGTCTGAGGGGAGAACGATCTTTAGAATCTTTTAGGAAGACCACCCTAATTACAATGTTTGTAATCAACCCGTGTTAATGGCGCCCCATCCCCTACTGGGAGAAGACCCCATCCCCTACTGGGAGAAGAGCCCATCCCAACTGGGAGAAGACCTCCACCCCCTACTGGGAGAAGACCCCATCCCCTACTGGGAGAAGACCCCATCCCCTACTGGGAGAAGACCCCACCCCCTACTGGGAGATAGACCCCATCCCCTACTGGGAGAAGACCCCATCCCCTACTGGGAGAAGAGCCCATCCCCTACTGGGAGAAGAGCCCATCCCCAACTGGGAGAAGACCCCATCCCCTACTGGGAGAAGACCCCATCCCCTACTGGGAGAAGACCCCACCCCCTACTGGGAGAAGACCCCATCCCCTACTGGGAGAAGACCCCACCCCCCTACTGGGAGAAGACCCCACCCCCTACTGGGAGAAGAGCCCACCCCCTACTGGGAGAAGACCCCATCCCCTACTGGGAGAAGACCCCATCCCCTACTGGAGAAGACCCCACCCCTACTGGGAGAAGACCCCATCCCCTACTGGGAGAAGACCCCATCCCTACTGGAGAAGAGCCCACCCCCTACTGGGAGAAGACCCCATCCCCTACTGGGAGAAGACCCCATCCCCTACTGGGAGAAGACCCACCCCCTACCTGGAGGTTTCTCGATGCAGAACTGGTGGCCGTACATGTCGATGGCGGACAGGAAGATGGACTCCACCTGGTTGTGGCGCAGCTCGTAGGACGGCAGGTGGGACGCGATCAGCACCTGGGACACAAATCACTGGTTATGGATCGCATCCCCACGCGGTCTCATCTGGGCTTTGATCTCTGAGGGGGTGGTGGTGGAGGTGGTGGTGGTGGTGGTGGTGGTGGTGGTGGTGGTGGTGCGGTGGTGGAGGTGGTGGTTGGGGGGGGAGGTGGTGGCAGTGGAAGGTAAGTCGCTGATGGGCGTGTCGAGTTAGGGTGGAGGTGGAGGTGGAGGTGGGGGGTGGAGGTTGATGGCGGGGAGCTAGGTCGGTGATGGTGGTGGTGATTAAGGGTGGTGCTGGTGGGGGGGTGGAGGAGGTGGTAGAGGAGGTAGGTGGAGGTGATGGAGGAGAGGTAGGTGGAGGTGATGGAGGGGTGAGGAGGTGGAGGTGATGGAGGGGAGGTAGGTGGAGGTGATGGAGGAGAGGTAGGTGGAGGTGATGGAGGGGGTGAGGAGGTGGAGGTGATGGAGGGGGAGGTAGGTGGAGGTGATGGCGGGGCTGAGGAGGTGGAGGTGGTGGAGGGGGAGGTAGGAGGAGGTGATGGAGGGGAGGTAGGTGGAGGTGATGGCGCGGGTGAGGAGGTGGAGGTGATGGAGGAGAGGTAGGTGGAGGTGATGGAGGGGGTGAGGAGGTGGAGGTGGTGGCGGGGCTGAGGAGGTGGAGGTGGTGGAGGGGAGGTAGGTGGAGGTGATGGCGAGGTGGAGGTGGTGGAGGGGAGGTAGGTGGAGGTGATGGCGGGGGTGAGGAGGTGGAGGTGATGGCGGGGCTGAGGAGGTGGAGGTGATGGAGGGAGGTAGGTGGGTGACGGTGCGGTGGAGTCCGGTCTGACCTGGCGGGCTCGCAGCGCCACCTTGGCGTTGGTGGTCTTGCTGAGCTGGGTGAGCTCCGTCAGGATGGCCATCAGCTCGTCAGTCAGGGTGGGGTCGCGACCGCACAGCTGGTCCTGAGCACATGAACTTAAGATGAGCGTGATGAACACATGAACGTACCGAGATCAGATCACCCACGCTAACTAATGATGAGTAGCATGATGAACACATGAACCAGGATCAGATGAACACATGAACATACCGAGATCAGATCACCACGCTAACTAATGATGAGTACGGTGAACACATGAACATACCGAGATCAGATCACCACCCTAACTAATGATGATTACGGTGAACACATGAACCAGGATCAGATGAACACATGAACATACCGAGATCAGATCACCACGCTAACTAATGATGAGTAGCATGATGGACACATGAACGTACTAGGCTTGGATTAACACATGATCTTACGATGAGTGTGATGAACACATGAACCAGGATCAGATGAACACATGAACGTACTAGGCTCAGACGAACGCATGAACTTACGATGAGCAGGATGGACACATGAACATACGAGGCTCAGATGAACACATGAGCGCACTAACGTCAGATGAACACATGAACTTACAATGAGCATGGTGACCAGCAGGTTCTTCTTGGTGACCTGGGCGTGGGAGAAGATGTAGTTCAGCACGTTGGACATGTCTCCCTTGTTCTCCTCACGCAGGGCGAACACGCACTTATCGTAGTGCCCTGTGGAAACACACACACGCACGCCATTAATATTTAGTTTTCAAGGCAAGTGCTGAAGGTAGTAGAGTAATTCGTTGTCCACCAGCACCATCGTGTGGACATGTAGAGTAATTACACCTCTGCCTAAACGCAACATGATGCAAGCGATTAGATCAAACCTCACTAAGGAGGAGCCGGGGATTGAACCAGTGACCTTCCGGTTACCAGCCGACCCGCTCTACCTCCTGAGCCACACGCCGCCCCATACGAGACATCACAGAGTCACACAGGTGTGTTGACGGGTGACGTAGTTACCGTTCTGGAACTGCACCTCCACCTTCAGGTACTGACGGAGCAGGTCCATCACCACCTGCCTTCATGTGGCCCCGGATCGCACTGCGGTACCTGGACACACGCACACGCGCACACACACCACACACACACACACACACACGCGTCACCACACACACACACACACACACGTTGACTAAGTTAGACGAGAATAGAGGAAGTCCAGTCCTAGTCAGACGGTATACACTTATTGTATGTTGAACATCCTGGCACTTAAAAATAGTCCTTAGCATTGTGTAGCATCTTATCCTAGCTATCTGTGTAGTATACGGGGAACGGTTAAGCTAGCGATTGTTCGAGCTTGGCACTTGTTCTATGAACATCCTTACTGTACCGACAGCGACTATATCGTTGTTTATTAATTCTTCTGACAAATGTACGTGATCGCAAGCGTCCGCTAAACGCCCCGAAGGTAAACGGTGATCGGAGCAGAGGTGTGCGTACTTCTGCACCAGTCTGCACGATGCTCTGTGTGTTCATGAAGAACACCTCCCGGTCCCGCCTTGCGGTTGAGCGTGGCAGCGTGGCTGTCCAGGATGTTGGCGATCTGAGGAACCCAACACATGGTTAATGTCTCAGTACCACACATCACAGGATTACCAGTATCTTCATTAGGTCATATCATAACGTCATGTAACCATCATCATCTCGTTACATTATCATCATCACTTCCATACACACATTAACATTTTAACGTTGGTCTGTAGAGAACCACTATCTATCTATATCTTTATTTATGTATGTATATATAAATATAGACATTGTTTAGGAGACACTGGAGATACCTCTATAGGAGGAGTGGTCTAAGCTCATCCATAAGGTCACTACGGAGTACAAATAATAGTATTCATTTCATTTAATGTTTAAACAAAGGCCTGACAACATTACTGTACACAATTAATAGGAGACCATTGGGGGGTGAGAGAGTGAGTTAGTGGGTGAGCGAGTGAAGGAGCGTGAGAGAGAGAGAATGAGCGTGCGTGCGTGTGTGTGAGAGAATGAGCGTGCGTAGCGTGCGTGTGTGAGAGAATGAGCGTGAGTGAGTGAGTGAGTGAGTGACGTGAGTGAGTGACAGTGAGTGAAGTGAGTGAGTGAGTGAGCTGAGTGAGTGAGTGAGTGAGTGAGTGAGTGAGTGAGTGAGTGAGTGAGTGAGTGAGTGAGTGAGCGAGAGAGAGAGAGAGAGAGAGAGAGAGTGAGCATCACCTGCTGGGAGGGGAACTGGCAGAGCACGGAGGTGATGTTGCTGGCGTACTGGGCCATCTCCTTCTTGATGGCCTTCTCCACGGCGGGCGGGATGCGACCCGACACGCTGGTCATGATGTCCTGCAGCTCCAGCAGCGGCAGGGAGGGGTCCCGCATGGTCTTCATCAGACGCTCCACCCACTCCTTCAGCTGGGGGGGGGGGCACGAGGGGGCAAGGAGACAGACGAGGGGGCAAGGAGACACACGAGGGGGGGAAGGAGACAGACGTGGGGGCAAGGAGACACACGAGGGGGCAAGGAGACACACGAGGGGGCAAGGAGACACACGAGGGGGCAAGGAGACACACGAGGGGGCAAGGAGACACACGAGGGGGCAAGGAGACACACAAGGGGGCAAGGAGACACACGAGGGGGCAAGGAGACACACGAGGGGGCAAGGAGACACACAAGGGGGCAAGGAGACACACAAGGGGGCAAGGAGACACACGAGGGAACAAGGAGAGAACCAGGTCAGCATGCGTAATAACCTTCATAATCTCTATTCATAAAGCAGCTCTTTAAGACATTATGATACTTCATGTCAGTCCGGAGTGTGTGTGTGTGTGTGTGTGTGTGTGTGTGTGTGTGTGTGTGTGTGTGTGTGTGTGTGTGTGTGTGTGTGTGTGTGTCTGTGTGTGTCTGAGTGTGTCTGTGTGTGTCTCTGTGTGTGTGTGTGTCTCTGTGTGTGTGTGTGTGTGTGTGTGTGTGTGTCTGTGTGTGTCTGTGTGTGTGTGTGTGTGTGTGTGTCTGTGTGTGTCTGTGTGTGTCTCTGTGTGTGTGTGTGTGTGTGTGTGTGTGTGTGTGTGTGTGTGTGTGTGTGTGTGTGTGTGTGTGTGTGTGTGTGTGTGTGTCTGTGTGTCTGTGTGTGTGTGTGTGTGTGTGTCTGTGTGTGTCTGTGTGTGTCTGTGTGTGTCTATGTCTGTCTGTGTGTGTGTGTGCCGCGGTGCGTGCTGACCTTGATGCTGAAGAAGGGCTCTGGGAGGCAGAATCCGTTCATGATGTGCAGCAGGTGGTCCAGGGTGCTGTGGAACACGCGGTGCAGCTTCTCCCCCCGCAGGGCCACCGCCTGGATCACCGGCAGGACCCCCGTGTGGAGCTCAGCCTGCAGGACCCCCAGACACACACCTCCATTATACACACAGCCAGACACACACCTCCATTATACACACAGCCAGACACACACCTCCATTATACACACAGTCAGACACACACCTCCATTATACACACAGTCAGACACACACCTCCATTATACACACAGTCAGACACACACCTCCATTATACACACAGCCAGACACACACCTCCATTATAAACACACAGTACCTATACTAACCATCTCTATCTCTATTGATATATCTCTATCTATATGAATGGATATAGATCCATCCATCTATACATGTGTAGACACACACACACACACACACACACACACACACACAATACCTATCTATCTATCTATCTACACAATAACTAGATCGACACACACAGTAGCTTTATCTGTCTGTCTGTCTGTCACCCAACAAACAGGTTAACACATCATATCAATCCATCCACACGTTGTTGTTATAGAAGCAAACACAAACACACCCCCGCACACACACAGACACACACCACGATCATAGCAACACACCCGTACCAACACAGAGACCCCCCCCCACTGACCTGCTGCGGTCCCCCCCACTGACCTGCTGCACCCTGCTGGGGTCGTCCCCGTCCCCCCACTGACCTGCTGCACCCTGCTGGGGTCCCCCCCCCCACTGACCTGCTGCACCCTGCTGGGGTCCCCCCCCCCCCCCACTGACCTGCTGCACCCTGCTGGGGTCCCCCCCCCCCCCCCACTGACCTGCTGCACCCTGCTGGGGTCCCCCCCCCCACTGACCTGCTGCACCCTGCTGGGGTCCCCCCCCCCCCCCACTGACCTGCTGCACCCTGCTGGGGTCCCCCCCCCCCCCACTGACCTGCTGCACCCTGCTGGGGTCCCCCCCCCCCCCACTGACCTGCTGCACCCTGCTGGGGTCCCCCCCCCCCCCACTGACCTGCTGCACCCTGCTGGGGTCCCCCCCCCCCACTGACCTGCTGCACCCTGCTGGGGTCCCCCCCCCCACTGACCTGCTGCACCCTGCTGGGGTCCCCCCCCCCCCCCCCCACTGACCTGCTGCACCCTGCTGGGGTCCCCCCCCCCACTGACCTGCTGCACCCTGCTGGGGTCCCCCCCCCCCCCACTGACCTGCTGCACCCTGCTGGGGTCCCCCCCCCCCACTGACCTGCTGCACCCTGCTGGGGTCCCCCCCCCCCCCACTGACCTGCTGCACCCTGCTGGGGTCGTCCAGCTGCAGCTTGGCGATGACGCAGCCCGGCTCCAGCGCCGCCCCCGTCCGCTTCACGTAGTGGATGCACCCCGACTCGGCCGCGGTCAGGGTCATCACCATCTTCATCACCTGGGGGTCACACACAACATCCTCATCATCATCACCATCTTCATCACCTGGAGGTCACACATAACATCATCATCATCACCATCTTCATCACCTGGAGGTCACACATAACATCATCATCTTCATCACTTGGAGGTCACACATAACATCATCATCTTCATCACTTGGAGGTCACACATAACATCATCATCACCTACAGGTACTATAACATCACATCACAGTCTTCATCACCTATCCACTTTGTCTCCCAGCCACAAGGTGGTGGGTTTAACCCCCAGTCGACAAAACACTGTCTAACTACACAACACCTCCACCGTAACACACAGACTCACTATCCTACATCACACACACACACACACACACACACACACACACACGTCGTTCCAGCTCCCCCCGGCCCCCCACCTCTATCTCGGCGTAGCACTGTCCTGAGAACACGTGCCCCCCGTCCTCCACCGTGTACTGCATGATCTTCCCGGCGGACGGCGAGCGCAGCAGCGTGGGGTCGTTCTCCTTCTCAAACACACACGTCTTGTTGCCGATGGTGATGCGGTACCTGGAACACACACACACACACACACACACACACACACACACACACACACACACACACACACACACACACACACACACACACACACACACACACACACACACACACACACACACACACACCACGTTAGAGTAACACACACAGTGACAGAGGTACACACACACTGTGTCAGAGGAACACACACACGACATCAGAGGAACACACACACACACAGTGTCAGAGGAACACACACACGACATCAGAGGTACACACACACACAGTGTCAGAGGAACACACACACGACATCAGAGGAACACACACACACACAGAGTCAGAGGAACACACACACACTGTGTCAGAGGAACACACACACACTGTGTCAGAGGAACACACACACACTGTGTCAGAGGAACACACACACACACTGTGTCAGAGGAACACACACACACACACAGAGTCAGAGGAACACACACAAAAGGTCTTGGTCTGACTGTCTCCTGAGCTTAAGGTGGAGCGAAACACAGACGGACTGGATTCTGTTAGAAACGTTAACTAAGTAAGGAATAATCAGCTCAACGCAGGGCAATAAACAGTTTGATATGCCCGGCTCGTGGACGGCTTAACCTTCCACGAGCCGGGCATATCAAACTGTTTATTGCCCTGCCTTGAGGTGATTATTCCGTTTATTCTACTTCTCGCCGGCCAACATAATAAAACAATTCAAATACTTTAATAATTAGCCTTTTCCTTTTTCTTATTCGTATTGCATGCTTATTAAATGTATACTCTGTTTAAGTTCATCATTAAATGTATACTCTGTTTAAGTTCATCTCCCTCGAAAAGTAGTTCCCTTTAGAACTACGATGAATAACGTTAGCTCAGCTGTAGGTAACTCGTTTCTATAGCAACCACACAAGGCTGCATCTGATCACTAGTTTAATAACGTAGTTGCTACATTCGTATCAAACTAACAAAACTATGTATCGACTGACCCTCTGATAGATTTCCGACACATTTTAGAAACCTTTTTAAACAAGGTTTATTTTTACAACGGACCTCATGTTTGAAATGTATGTGATAGAAAACGATCCAAGCGGCGTATTGATCTACTGTGCTCAGTCAGCAGCAAGTAGAACCGACAAGTCAGCGGGCAATATGCCGGATTAATGCACCCCTCCCAGCCAATCAGAATCGAGCATTCTCAAATGAAGTAGAATAACGGCAAATAACGCTCATGAATGTCTCAGACTAAAGTTTGCATCGATGGCGACGACTTCCCCTCTCCCCGTTCCCAATACATTAATAATAACAACGCGCTACTAATATTTTATATCAACTCCCTCCACCCCATGGTGTACCTCTAAACACATCTCTCCTAACACCACCCACCCCTACTACGCCTCATGTCCCCCCCACCTTGCCCCACCCCTTTCAATATCCCTCATAACACCATCCACCAAACTACGGCTATTACTAAGGTATCCATCCCTTTCAATGTTTCTTAAAACACCACCCACACCTACGTCGAATGTCTTCCACCCCTTTCTCTTATAACCCCACCCCTTCGAAATCTACGACCTCCCTTCCCTGCTCCGCCCTCTCCAGACACATCTGATCACCATCACCCCCACCTGTGCACCTCCTCCTTCATGTAGGTGGTGCAGCTGTAATGTAGTACCTGTCCACCTCCTCCTTCATGTAGGTGGTGCAGCTGTAGTGTAGTACCTGTGCACCTCCTCCTTCATGTAGGTGGTGCAGCTGTAGTGTAGTACCTGTCCACCTCCTCCTTCATGTAGGTGGTGTAGCTGTGATGTAGTACCTGTCCACCTCCTCCTTCATATAGGTGGTGTAGCTGTTGCCGTCGTAGGACAGCAGCAGCCCTCCGTCGCTGAGCCGGTGGACGTCCACCTCGGCAGACGAGCTGTTCATGATCACCACGTAGGAGTTGGGCGACTGCCGCGTCACCGTCAGCGCGTACTTGGTGCCCTCGTAGATCAGCTCCACCCCCACCGTGTTGAGCAGGGTGTGGGCGGGGAGGACCTGGCCCCTGGGGGGGGGGGGGGGGGGGGGGGGGAGCAGAAATGAAGGCCCTAAACGACTCGGCACGTTATCATGTCCTAACGAGAGTTGTTCCGATACCGATACCAGAAGCGGAAGGAACATTTTTTAACGTAGCATCTCTCGTCATAACTAGAGTCAGGTCAACAACATTAAACTATACAGAAACAATGTCTCACTAAGTACCGTGTCTTTGTGTGTGACTGGTGACTGGTTAAGATGTGACTGGTTAGGATGTGACTGGTTAGGATGTGACTGGTTAAGATGTGACTGGTTAGGATGCGACTGGTTAGGATGTGACTGGTTAAGATGTGACTGGTTAAGATGTGACTGGTTAAGATGTGACTGGTTAAGATGTGACTGGTTAAGATGTGACTGGTTAGGATGTGACTGGTTAGGATGTGACTGGTTAAGATGTGACTGGTTAAGATGTGACTGGTTAGGATGCGACTGGTTAAGATGTGAATGGTTCAGATGGGACTGGTTAAGATGTGACTGGTTAGGATGCGACTGGTTAAGATGGGACTGGTTAAGATGGGACTGGTTAAGATGGGACTGGTTAAGATGTCACTGGTTAAGATGTCACTGGTTAAGACGTCACTGGTTAAGACGTCACTGGTTAAGATGGGACTGGTTACGGTGTGACTGGTTACGGTGTGACTGGTTAAGATGTGACTGGTTAAGATGTGAATGGTTAAGATGTCACTGGTTAAGATGGGACTGGTTCAGATGGGACTGGTTACGGTGTGACTGGTTAAGATGTCACTGGTTCAGATGGGACTGGTTAAGATGTGACTGGTTAAGATGTCACTGGTTCAGATGGGACTGGTTAAGACGGGACTGGTTAAGATGGGACTGGTTAAGATGTGACTGGTTAAGATGTGACTGGTTAAGATGTGACTGGTTCAGATGGGACTGGTTAAGATGGGACTGGTTAAGATGGGACTGGTTCAGATGGGACTGGTTAAGATGGGACCGATCGAGCGGTAACGATGTGATACTCCCGGGGTTTACCTCTCCAGGGAGTGCAGGAAGTTGGAGACGCTGTTCCGGAGTTTGACGTCGGCCACGTGGAGAGCCCCGCTGACGATACCCAGCATGGTGTCGGGTCGCTCAGCCTGCACACACACACACACACACACACACACACACACACACACACACACACACACACACACACACACACACACACACACACACACACACACACACACACACACACACACACACACACACACACACACACACGTCAAAACCCTTCATCTCAAACAACATCAGCGTCTCTAGTTCTCTGTGAACAACGTCACCCCACAAAATATCTCTCCTGCAGCTACGTCTCCAACGTCTAGATCTAGAAGGTCCTTCAGCTATGTCTCCAGCCTCTAGAAGGTCCTTCAGCTACGTCTCCATCCTCTAGGATCTAGAAGGTCCTTCAGCTACATCTCCAGCCTCTAGAAGGTCCTTCAGCTACGTCTCCAGCCTTTAGAAGGTCCTACAGCTACGTCTCCATCCTCTAGATCTAGAAGGTCCTTTAGCTACGTCCCAAGCCTCTAGAAGGTCCTTCAGCTATGTCTCCAGCGTCTAGATCTAGAAGGTCCTTCAGCTACGTCTCCAGCCTCTAGAAGGTCCTACAGCTATATGTCTCCAGCCTCTAGATCTAGAAGGTCCTTCAGCTATGTCTCCAGCCTCTAGAAGGTCCTACAGCTATGTCTCCAGCCTCTAGATCTAGAAGGTCCTTCAGCTATGTCTCCAGCGTCTAGATCTAGAAGGTCCTTCAGCTACGTCTCCAGCCTCTAGAAGGTCCTACAGCTATGTCTCCAGCCTCTAGATCTAGAAGGTCCTTCAGCTATGTCTCCAGCCTCTAGAAGGTCCATCAGCTACGTCCCAAGCCCCTAGATCTAGAAGGTCCATCAGCTATGTCTCCAGCCGCTATATCTAGAAGGTCCTTCAGCTATGTCTCCAGCCTCTATATCTAGAAGGTCCTTCAGCTATGTCTCCAGCCTCCAGCCGGTCCTAGGGCGTGCGACAGAGGGCGTACCTGCATTTTCTCAGAGATAAGGCGGTCCAGCCAGCCTGTGTCGATGCTGTTGGACTGGAAGCACTCGGTCTCCAGCAGCTTGATGAGGTACTCCACCGTGGTCCGGAAGTCCCCTCTGATGGACAGCTCCTTGAGGGCCACCACCATGTTGCTACGCAGACGAGGAGGAGAGAGGGTGAAGGACGTGATGCTGGACGGCGCATTTGCTTTGACTGTGTTGTGTCAGCGGCTACTGAGTTGGAGGGAAGGTGCTTTTATTTAAATAGCGACCCTCAAAACAGAAAGGCTGTTCATTGAGCTTCACAGAGGCAGGGAACACATTATGTAACACTTTAAAGGACAAGCGTTTAAGAGAGCAAGCAAAAGCAGACAGTCCCTCTATATCCTGAGCATGTCTCTGATCCCTTTGTTCGCTGTATCAGCGAACAAACTTGAACTCCCCTAGTTGTCCCCAGGTTTTCAACAGTAGATGTATGAATGTTCAGGGATGTACAAGTTATTCAGAAAACAACAAATCCAAATTAGCAATGCTTGAACTGAAGGTGATTCAGACTCTTTGTGATGCCGTGCGTTTGTGTGGGTCTGTTTTTGAGTTGATGTGCATGTGTGTCTCTGTGTGAGTCTCTTTGTGAGTGTGTGTGTGTGCACGTCTTTCTCATTTTGAGTCTGTGTGCGAGTGTGCATGCGCGTCTCTTTGTGAGTCTCTCTGTGAGTCTCTTTGTGAGCGTACGTGCATGTGGCTCTTTGTTTGTGCGATGCGTGTCTCTTTGTGAGTGTGTGTGTGTGTGCGCGTCTGTTTCAGTGCGAGTGTGTCTCTGTGTGAGTCTCTTTGTGAGTCTCTTTGTGAGTGTACGTGCGTGTGGCTCTCCCATTTGTGCGGTGCGTGTCTCTGTGTGCGTCTCTCTGTGCGTGTCTCTGTGCGTCTCTCTCTGTGCGTGTCTCTCTGTGCGTGTCTCTGTGTGTGTCTCTCTCTGTGCGTGTCTCTGTGTGTGTCTCTCTCTGTGCGTGTCTCTCTGTGCGTGTCTCTCTGTGCGTCTCTCTCTGTGCGTCTCTCTCTGTGCGTGTCTCTCTGTGCGTGTCTCTCTGAGCGTGTCTCTCTGTGCGTGTCTCTCTGTGCGTGTCTCTGTGTGTGTCTCTCTCTGTGCGTGTCTCTGTGCGTCTCTCTCGGTGCGTGTCTCTCTGTGCGTGTCTCTGTGCGTCTCTCTCTGTGCGTGTCCTTACGAGATGGCCTCCTCGCGGTTCTCCCCCCAGGAGAAGCAGTGTCCGAACTGGGAGTCGGCGAACTCGTGCAGCCCGCCGGCCGCCGCCACACTGAAGTAGCCCCACACGTTCTTGTTGCTGCGGAAGTTCAGCTCCTGCACCGTGCCCGAGCTGGGCTTGAAGCCCTGCAGACACACACCCACGTAACGCAGGAAAACACACACACAGACACACACGCAAACACAGACACACATGGAGACGCAGACACACACACGCAGACACACAACGCAGACGGAAACATATACGCACACGCAGACACACACGCAGACACACACGCACACGCAGACACAGACACGGAGAAGCAGACACAGACACGGAGAAGCAGACACAGACACGCATGGAGACGCAGACACACACAGACACACAACGCAGACGGAAACACACACACACACACACACACACACACACAGACGCAAACAGACACACGCACATTGAATGTTTTTTAAGGTTTCAACGTGACATTTTGTTGATATTTGTATTTATTTCTTACGTCTTAGTAAAATGTGAATACATTAAAAAATGCACTATAAAGAAAATGTAATTCATAATCCCAATAATTTCTATGAATACAAACACAACACATAAAGATCCGTTCTAAAGAGTCCCGACCCCCCAGGCTGCCTTGCTCACTGTACCTCGTCTGGGTTTTCGCTGGTGATGCGGGCGGCGATCACATGACCGCGGGGGGAGGGGGCGGTGGACAGCCCCTCGAAGTCGATGAGGCAGTCCCCCCACGGATGGACCCCGTACAGCATCCGGATGTCCTTCATGCGGTGGAGGGGGATCCCCATGGCGATCTGGACCCCACACACACACACACACACACACACACACACACACACACACACACACACACACACACACACACACACAGAGTTTAGTCTAATGAACCAATTCACAAATTAGGCTCATTAAGTCAATTAAAACAGGTGATTGGTTGTCGTGTAAATACAATGTCAAATATTCCTAGGAGGTCGTAACGATGAACTGGTAGGGCATGTATTTGGTGTTTGATTCCCTGTTATTCGACCGGCAGAGCAAGGCATCGACAGTGCCAGGGTTGGGAGTTCTATTCCCAGTATCAACCCCCATAGGGTTGTACGGTTTGGCTACAAGCATCCACAGCCTGGGACATATGTTATAACATCACACGCAGTCCCCAGCCTCCATCCTCCTCGAGCGTGTGGAACATGCGAACATTGGTATCCAATCTGAGATGTGGTTTGGTGCGACCCCCTTCGTGCTCGAAGAAGACAAAGGTCTGCTGCTTGATTACACAACTCAAAACACCCTGACCTACATACACACACACACACACACAATATACTACACACACCCTGACCTACATACACACGCGTACAATATACTATACACACACACACACAGTCAGGGGCACACTATGCACACAGCGTCACAAACACACACACACAGCTGGACAGAAACACCAATAATGAGTCCGACACAATACCTTACACACACACGCAGTCAGATACACACACACACACACACACACACGACAGCGGCTCCGACCACGTGACCCATCACCGCCACATTGACCCTCGTCCCGGTGCCTCTCACGCCGTTGTCATGGATACGGGGGCCCGGCGGGCGGGGCGTCGGCGCGTGGCTAACAGGCGCCCCACTGAGACGGACACACACCCTGACTGGGAAAGGCCAGAGAGACGGAGGGGGGGGGGGTGTGTGTGTGTGTGTGTGTGTGTGTGTGTGTGTGTGTGTGTGTGTGTGTGTGTGTGGGTGTGTAACTGAGGGAGTGCGTGCATGCATCCATTTATGAGCATGTACACATGACTGTGGGTGAGGAACACGAGTTTACCATGGTGTGCATTACTGTGTGTGTGTTGTTGTCTATCTGTGTGTGTGTGTGTGTGTTTGTGTGTGTCTGTGCGCACGTGTCTATGTGCGTGTGTTTGTGTCTATGCGCGTGTCTATGCGTGTGTGCACGCATGTATGTGTGTGTGCGTCTATGCATGCGTGTTTCTATGCGCGTGTCTAGGCTTGTGCGCGCGAGCGTCTATGCGTGTGTGCGTTTTGTTTGTGTACTTTTTTGTGCCTCTATTCGTGCGTGTGCCCATGTGTCTATGCCTGCATGTGTGCATGTCTGTGCATTTGTGTGTCTAGGCGTCTATGCGCGTGTCTATGCATGTGTGTGTGTGTGTGTTTGTGTGAGTGCGTGTCCATGCATGTGCGTGTGTCTATGCATGTCCATGCATGTGTGTTTGTGTCCATGCGCGTGTGTGTGTGTGTGTGTGTGTGTGTGTGTGTGTGTGTGTGTGTGTGTGTGTGTGTGTGTGTGTGTGTGTGTGTGTGTGTGTGTGTGTGTGTGTGTGTGTGTGTGTGTGTGTGTGCGCTTGTGCATGCGTGCGTGTGTCTGACCTGCAGCTGTGCGGCAGGCAGGTTGACGTCGGCCACCATCTCGGTACAGGGGTGCTCCACCTGCAGTCGGGGGTTCAGCTCCAGGAAGTAGAAGCTGCCGTCCTTCCCGTAGAGGTACTCCACTGTGCCCGCGCTCACGTAGCCCACCATCTTGGCCAGCTTCACCGCACACTAAAGAGGGGGGGGGGGGGGAGAGGACGAACTCAACACAATGCTGCAGTACCTCACCTGACCTCAGTGGAGTATTTTAGCGTTCTCCTCCTTTGTGCATTCGCGTCATATCCAACTATTCTTTCAATATTAATGGACATTTCAATTAAAATCTATATCTTTAAAATAATTGAATAATTTCTGTTGATTATATTGCATATTGAACATTTGTATTTCTGCACAGAATATTTTCTGGTAATATTCGGAGTTCGGGAATCGAACACTCAAGCCGTTCAACCATCCTGTTTCCAAAAGGACTTGACAACTCAATACTATCAGGTTAAATGGGGGGGGGGGGGGGTAAGGTAACCACAGGATATTGTCGATCAGATGTAAATAAAGAAAATCCAATACTTGACAAACAATGTGAAACTATGAGGTTATGACGACGATATTAGGAGACAAACACTCTCTGAAACCCATCGTCGTCGTCACTTTGGATCACACAGCCTGGGCTTCCAGGTGGAGGCTCCACCTGGAGGCTCAGGGTGGAGGCTCTACCTGGGCTTCCA
Organism: Gadus macrocephalus; assembly: GCF_031168955.1. NCBI lineage: Eukaryota > Metazoa > Chordata > Actinopteri > Gadiformes > Gadidae > Gadus > Gadus macrocephalus. The sequence continues at coordinate 26,795,232 of NC_082388.1, forward strand.
GGTGGAGGCTCCACCTGGAGGCTCAGGGTGGAGGCTCAGGGTGGAGGCTCAGGGTGGAGGCTCCACCCTAACACCACGGTGGTAGCCCTGGCGCCGTACCTTCTCCATGTCCTCGAAGACGTCGCTGGTGGCGATGGTGGCGGGCGCCTCCTCGATGATCTTCTGGTGCCGCCGCTGCACCGAGCAGTCCCTCCCGAACAGGGAGATGGCGTTCCCGTACTGGTCGGCCAGGATCTGCACCTCCAGGTGGCGCGCGTGCTTCGCCAGCTGCATCACGAAGATGGGCGAGCCGGGGACCTCCGCCTGGACCTGGGGTCAGAGGTCAGAGGTCAGAGGTGGGTTGGGACACTGTGCACCTCAGTGGGGTGGGGATGAGAGTGATGGAGCGTTGGACCCCCCCCTGAGTGAACCCGGGGGTTTGGGGATGTTTGGACGGACACTACTAGGGTTTACATTCTTATAGCAAATAAATCTGAATTTTTCGGTGTCTTACTTTGAGTGTAAACATATATTTCAACGTAAACTATGAGGGCAAGCATAAAATTGAACTGAGTGTCAACCAATTTCTCTACGTAGACTATGAGGGGAAACATAATTTTGTACATACGCTATGAGTGAAGAAGTAAACTGAGGGTAAACATATTTTTCGTTCTTAACCTATTTTTTCTACGTAAACTCGGTTTACGCTGTTAACGTAAACCAGAGACGGCAGACTGGCCCGGTTCAATCTCTAATTCCACTTGAGATTGTTTGCTCCTGATTGATATTTACCATCTGGTACCTGAAAGTACTGAGACCCCAGACCACACCCCCTCCGGCCCAGACCACACCCCCTCCGCCCTAAGCCCCGCCCCCACTCACCTGTCTGAAGAGGTTGGGGAAGTCGTCGGCGCAGTTGACCTTGCGGATGCCCTTCCCTCCGCCGCCCTCGGAGGCCTTCACCATCACAGGGTAGCCCACCACCTCGGCAGCCTGCACACACACACACACACACACACACACACACACACACACACACACACACACACACACACACACACACACACACACACACACACACACACACACACACACACACACACACACAGTACTATTAATGCTGTTACTATTACTACGACTATTAGTACTTTCTCTATCATTACCATTCCTATAATTAGTACTTTCTCTATTACCACTGTAGACACTGCATATATATTATCATTACATGCACATACTCTGCATCTTACTACTTTAACTGCATTCGTTGTCTCTGTACTCGGCACAATGACAAAGAAGTTGAATCTAATCTATTATAGTACTATAGTATTATAGTGTAGATTCTCACTATTTTGCAGACACTACCAGTAAAGACTCTCAGAAACAGGTCATTGAGGAGCAGCTGGGGGTTAAAGGTCATCCCACTCCAGGATGCCTCCAGGTAGACCGCGGACGAGGGGGGGGGGGGGGGGGTACCGACCTCGAGGCCGGCCTCCACGTCGGGGATGCAGCCCTGCTCGTACACGTCTGAGGGCACGTTGATGAGCTTCTTCTTCTGCTCAGCCTCCGTCCACTCCACCGTCAGCCCTGCAGCCACACGCGAACCACGACCTCAACACTCGAATGGAAACGGTGAACGGACTGCATTCGTACTGCGCCTCCCGAACCAGCCAGCGGCCGCTCAAAGCGCTGCGCAACACCGCCTCACATTCACCCCTTCACTACACATTCACACACCGACGGCGGAGTCGGCCACGCAGGGCGACAGCCAGCCCGTCGGGAGCCGTCAGGGTGAGGCGTCTCGCTCAGGGACACCTCGACACTCTAGGAATAGCCGGGGATCATACTAGAGACCTTCCGGTGACCAGCCGACCCGCTCTACCTCCTGAGCCACTGCTGCCCGTGTACACCACGAGAAAGACACAGCGGACATCAGGACGTAGTCCCGAGGCTCGAGGCCCAGAGAAGGCCCTCTGACATTTTTGACACATCCTCAACCTCAATAATAGTGATAAATATATGAATGTAACGACGGTTAATTTTGTGGAAATAAACTAAGTGTATTGCCTGTTAAGCCCTTTGAGACTGTACCTGTGATTAAGGGCTGTACAAATAAAATGTAATTAGTGGTAACTCAAACACATAGTCTTTTTAAACACACAAAAAAATCCTGTCTATTGTTAGTTGCAGCAAAAGGCAAACAAAATAAACATCCTGTAATTTACAACTGGAAACGCCTGTCTTGTAAAAAGAGATCACCACTAGTCAGGTACAATGCTGCCAGAGCGGTCCTTGTACTTTGTAACAGTTACTAAGAACGCCTCACCGAACAAGAATGTGTAAATTATTATGTTGCGAGACACAGGAAGGTAGGGACGGAACTCTGAGCATTCCTGAAAGGTAGGTTTAGCTTCCCTGAGGGGATAGCATAGCTTGCTTAAAGGATTATGGTTAGCTGAAGGGATTATCTTCCCTAAAGGATTACAGTTAGCTGAACGGGCTAGAGTTAGCTTCCCTAAAGATTACGGTTAGCTGAAGGGCTAGGGTTAGCTTCACTAGGGATTATAGTTAGCTGAAGGGCTAGGGTTAGTTTACCTAAGGATAACAGTAGGCTAAAGGGCTAAGGTTAGCTCTCCTAAAGGATAATGAATAGCTAAGTGTGGGTTAGCTTCTAAAGGACTTGATGGTACCCAGTGGACTGTAGCAACTTGAAGGGTTAGCTTTAAGGCTGTGGGTTAGCATTAGCTGAAGGGCTAGCTTCAAGGTTGTGGGTTAGCGTTAGCTGAGGGGCTAGCTTTAAGGCTGTGGGTTAGCGTTAGCTGAGGGGCTACTTTTAAGGTTGTTGGTAAGCGTTAGCTGAAAGATTAGCGTTAGCTGAAGGGCTAGCTTTAGGGCGGTGGGTTAGCGTTAGCTGAAGGGCTAGCTTTAAGGCTGTGGGTTAGCGTTAGCTGGAGGGCTAGCTTTAGGGCGGTGGGTTAGCGTTAGCTGAAGGGCTAGCTTTAAGGCTGTGGGTTAGCGTTAGCTGGAGGGCTAGCTTTAGGGCGGTGGGTTAGCGTTAGCTGAAGGGCTAGCTTTAAGGCTGTGGGTTAGCGTTAGCTGGAGGGCTAGCTGACCTGAGCCGCTCCAGGGCAGCGTGGGGATGCCCGCCGTCTGCGCCACGATGGACGAGGCGATCTTGTCTCCCAGCGCCCACATGGCCTGACTGGGCGGACCTGGGGACAGAACACAAACCGATCAGGATTAAAAACCCATCATTACACAAACCAATCAATACACGCAGGATCACACGATGCACGGCAAAGACAACGGGTGGACGGTGAGGAAGAAGGAAAGGAAGAAAATGCTCCGCCGAGTCGAGGTGAACTCTACTCGACTGACGCTCCGCTCACCCATGAAGGCGATGCCGTTCTTGTGCAGCAGCTCGGGTAGTTTGGGGTTCTCCGACGCGTGGCCCCAACCGGCCCACACGGCCTGGGAGCAAAGAGCCAGAACAAAGTCTGAAAAAGGCCCAATCCCATTTCTACCCCTTTCCCCTTTCCCCCTTCCCCTCCCCCTTACCCCTTACCCCTTACCCCTTCAAAACAAGGGGGAGGGGTAAGGGGGAGGGATAAGGGGAAGGGGTAAGGGGTAGAAATGGGATTGGGCCTAAGGAGATACAACACACAAGTCTCAGAACCCAGAGGTTCCTCAACCTTCGACCCCGGGCCTTGGGTCGCCTGCGGAGCTACCTTAGAACCCAGGACCCGGCAGGTTCTTCACGCAGTCAAACCAACGACACATTCTCGTTATTACCATGTCCGAAGAGTGAAATACTTACGTTTAAGTTATCGTAAAGGATTACGTTTACATTTAAGTTCTCTGTGCACATTTATTTATCAAAACAGTATTCCCTCGGTTCCATCTTTAAACACACTAAGGATCCCGTAATGAAACAGAGAAGGCAGTCGTTCCATTATGGAACCCATGCATAGTTCGCAACCCATGGGTTAAGGATGCTAACGTAACCTAGCAACCTGGCTAGCATCACAGCGCCGCGGCGGCAGCAGCCGGTCGTACCTGGACGGGGATGCGCTTGGCGATGTCCAGGATGAGCTCTACGTTGGCGTAGTTGTTGTTGTTCGTCCCTCCGGGCACGGGGACGTAATGGTCTGCGATCTTTATGTACTCTGTTTGGAGACGAGGGTCAAAGGTCAAAGGTTAACGGGACAACTCGGATTTGAACATCTTTGATAAATATTAGCGTTGTTAATGTTTTTTGCGTTAATCTTAGGGAGGGGCTACTTCTAGCCTGAGCAACCAGAACTTAACGGTTGTTAAATCTCACAGTAGTTTGTGTTTTTACGATTTAATTCGGAGCGCACTCCCGACAAAAAACGCTGACCTGCGTTGGCCTTCAGGTCCTCCGGGGTCACCATGACGACGAAGCGGATGGCTCGCTCGTTGCGGAACATCTCGTAGGCCCAGCGCCGGATCGACCGCATGCACTTGACCGCGGCGATACCGTTGTTGGCGATGAGAACCTGCAGCGATCGGAGAGTTAGCGGGAAAGTCGTGAGGACGGCTGATATCAACCGACGGGTTTGAGCAATATCATAAAAACATTTTGTTCTGTTCCCTTGTCAAGAGCTGCGAAAAACGACCACGGATGAGAATAATCAATATGGTATCGGCACTAAAAGCATGTTTATGAATATCAGCCGACAAATAAACATCATGGATAAACCAAATGACCTCTGACCTTCTCGATGACCTTGTTCCCCCCGAAGCGCGTGACGAACTCGGCGGGCGAGGCCACCGTGAAGTCCCTCTGGAGGTCGATCCTCCTGCGGTCCCGGCCCTGCTTCACCAGGTGGAGACCCGACATGCTGGGTCTGGAGAACCACACAGAACACACACCTTTAGAACCACACAGAACACACACCTTTAGAACCACAGAGAACACACACCTTTAGAACCACAGAGAACACACACCTTTAGAACCACAGAGAACACACACCTTTAGAACCACACAGAACACACACCTTTAGAACCACACAGAACACACACACCTTTAGAACCACGGAGAACACACACCTTTAGAACCACACAGAACACACACACCTTTAGAACCACAGAGAACACACACCTTTAGAACCACACAGAACACACACCTTTAGAACCACAGAGAACACACACTCCTTTAGAACCACGGAGAACACACACCTTTAGAACCACACAGAACACACACACCTTTAGAACCACAGAGAACACACACCTTTAGAACCACACAGAACACACACCTTTAGAACCACAGAGAACACACACACCTTTAGAACCACGGAGAACACACACCTTTAGAACCACACAGAACACACACCTTTAGAACCACACAGAACACACATCTTTAGAACCACAGAGAACACACACCTTTAGAACCACACAGAACACACACCTTTAGAACCACAAAGAACACACACCTTTAGAACCACGGAGCCTGCACACACCTTTAGAACCACAGACCTTTAGAACCCGGGACCTTACAACCTGGGATCTTTAGAACCCGGCCCCTTTAGGACCCAGAAGCCTCCACACGCATCTACCGCTCTGCAGTCTATAGCAAGGTCCTCTGTGTGGTGAAGAACCCCTTCATCCATATCGACACTTCTAAAAAGGTCTTCCATTCAAGTCCTATCATCCGAATCGCTGTCTGACATATCAGGTCGGACCAGAGAAGAGGAGTCCATATATTGTAACTTATTTCTAAGTTACGGGCAGCTGCTCAACTCAAACTCAAACTGAAAAGCACATTCATTCAAACAATCACACCGATATCCTTTCTTACACAAGCATAGGCTGCGGCATTAGGGATCAAACCCCACAACCTTTAGACTGAGAGTCAAACACCCAGCCAAATAGACCATCCTGTCTGCTTCTGCTAGTCACGTGTTCAGAGATTTCTGGAGCGCAGTTAGGTTGTGGCCATATTGAACTGTAGCCGTCCTTTATAGACAGCGGGTGTCTGTAAACCATCAGGTATAGAGACATAAACATCCTCGCAGATCCAGAAGCAGGTGAAAGTAGATCGTGGCATTGGAGTAGCGTGTCTTATCTAGAATATATGTTTATTGTAGCGTAGGTCCGTAGGGTTCTCGGCAACCATAACTAGTCCTCCAGACGAGCCCTGGAGAGTCGAGGGATCGATCGTAGGACTGCTGAAAGCATAGGACTGCAGGCTACAGAAACATCAGGATTATAGAGATATGGTTTTAGTTCTGTAGTTGCATAATCAAACTGGTTTATGCTTTGATTGCTCTCAGCCCCACTTGTACATCGCCTCAAATAAAAGTTCAATATGAATGCACAGGCAGCCAGGACGGTTCATCTCAGCCAGGTCTAAATCATTGTTCTAAAAGGTTGAGTTTCTGTAAGGCCAAGGTAATCAGAGCAACTTCCAGAAGACCGGCTCTAATCTGAACCCATCAGTAAAGCACATACACCAATCAAACTGCAAATAACTTTCATTGGGAAACACTATTGATTATTTGTTGAACTATATATATTTTTTTAATCGATTGAGTAATCATAAAACATCATGAGTAAACAATACATGGCGATAGCCGGGGTGACCCAGTCGAGACGGTAGGGTGTGTGCGTGTCTGGACCAGGTGGCGTGTCTCTGGACCAGGGGATCAGAAGCGAGGTGGACCTGGTCGCGGTACCGTCACAAACCGACGGCTCAGGTTCCCTGGAGTGGAAGTGTGTCAACATGCCAGGACTGGCGTCTCCAACCGCAGCAGAACCCCACCCCAGAGAGGGGGAGAGGGGGAGGGAAGGTGTGGCAGTTCCCCAGCCCGTTTGTCAGGCTGACTGCTTGGGACTGACGCAGCAAGCTAACACCACAGAGAGGAGGGGTGGGGGGTATAGAGAGAGGGGGGGAGGGAGAGGAACAGACAGAGAGAGCAAGTGTAACACGCCCTGACAGAGAGCCAGAGCCAGAGGGAGAGCCAGACAGCCAGAGACACACAGAGAGACAGGGATTCAGTGAGACAGGGATACTGGGAGCAAAGGACACGGTGGGACAGAGAGACAGGGAGACAGTGATAGAGAGAGACAGAGAGACAGAGAACCAGAGACACACAGAGTCGGAGAGACCGAGAGACAGGGAGACAGGGAGACAGTGGGACAGAGAGACAGGGAGACAGTGAGACAGGGAGTCTGTGATAGAGATTCAGGGAGTCAGAGAAACAGGGAGACAGGGAGACAGGGAGACAGAGAGACAGGGAGACAGGGAGTCAGGGAGACAGGGAGAGACTGAGAGAGGGAGCTACTGCCAGAATGCCGGTTCCCGGGATAGCAACCAGCCCAGCGGAGGTTTGAGTCGTTCTTGTTCCACAGCGACCAGAGACAATAGAATACTATACCAAGTATTCATTGCCCCCCCTCCCCTCCCCCTTCAGTGCTGTCACGCCCGCGCCAGCCGTGAAACTGACCACAAAACCGGTACACATGCCAACCACTGGTGGTGACATCCAGAAAATCGTGTAGCATTTAAGCTAGCATTAAGGATAGCATTTAGGCTAGCGTTCAGGATAGCATTTAGGCTAGCGTTCAGACTAGCCCAGACTTAGGGATAGCCTGGATTAATAATGGATAAGGAATAGCTGGTTTCATCGAATGGCAAAGCGGGGTGAAATAGTGTTCTGGGAACTCAATCTCCTTGGGTGAAGGTAAACTATACGAGTGTCTGGACACCAGATCCCTTCCGTCCCAACACGGAGCCTCAGCGGACAGCGTGGTCCTCCAGAGGGACGACACCAAGGGACCCGAGGGTAGCGGGTTCAGACCCATCATTAGAGAGGGTCCGTCAAAAGGAGAGACAACAGCAGCCTTCAGAGAACCAACAGAGAACTGAAGGGTCCAGGGCTTAAGGGACGTAAAGAGAAGATCGTTCCCTGAGGATGAAGAGACGGGAGTTCATTCACCAGGCTGAACATTCGAGGGAATCAACATTAGATTCATAGACGATAAATAAAGAAGGTCAGGGGGGCAAGAGAGAGAGAGAGAGAGAGAGAGAGAGAGAGAGAGAGAGAGAGAGAGAGAGAGAGAGAGAGAGAGAGAGAGAGAGAGAGAGAGAGAGAGAGAGAGAGAGAGAGAGAGAGAGAGAGAGCGCCAGGCTAGCAAGAGAGAGAGAGGGGGAGAGCAAGAGCGAAGGAGCGAGAGGAGCCACACCATGAAGACTGTGCCTTTGTGCTAGTGTAAAGCTGGAGCGACCACATTTTTCACATGATGCAAACTATAATTACGTTTTGGTACAGCACCTCTTCATTCTGTACAAGGATGAGCGAATTTTCTCGTTTTTAAATGAAAACAACCTACCTATCATTCGCTGCCGCTAGAAAAAATAAAATAAAAAAATAAAATAAATTCCCTACCTACCCATGACCTCAACTGACAACCAACAGGAACCAAACCTTTTTTTTTTTTAGGCCTTAGCAGAGGCCTTTATCACAAGAGGCTCACGGTGGATTCATGTTCAGGGGTACGGGTTTAGGGGGCGGCTTGCTCGAGGAGGCCCACGACATCAGACGTTGCGGGTACGAACCCAGAGCGTTGGGCCTGGGGGGTGCAAGGCTAGACACCACAGCACTAGCCTGGCCTCCTGCACTCTGTACTGCTATACGGACAAGGCACTCGCACTTATTATCTGTTGTATGTCCTTACACTTAAAAATAGTCCTTAGCATTGTGTTGCGTCTTACCCGGGCCATCTCTGTTGTACACTGGGCAATGGGCATGGGTTAACCTAGTGATGGTTAGTGCTGTTGAATGGGTTAACCTAGTGATGGTTAGTGCTCGGCACTTGGTTCTATCAACATCCTAACTGTACCGACAGAGATATATATTTTTATTTCTTATTCTTCTGACAAATGTGCTTATTGTAAGACGCTTTGGATAAAAGCGTCTGCTAAACGCCCTGAAGGTAAACGTGAATGAAGCTTGGCTCAGCTACAGACGGGGAACGCCAACAACTTTGTTTGTAACCCGCAGGTTGACTGACCTGAGGTTCGGCGAGGGTTCTGGGTTCTGACCCGAGGTTGGTGGGGGTTCTGACCCGAGGTTGGTGGGGGTTCTGACCCGAGGTTGGTGGGGGTTCTGACCTGAGGTTGTTGAGGGTGCTGTCGCTGCTGTCGAAGCCCGTCTCGTAGGTGCTGTCGGAGCCCAGGGAGGAGGCCGGGGAGGCGGAGCGCGGCGTCTCCTTGCCCTCCTGGGTCCCGTCGGGCCGGCCCGCCGCCTCGTCCTCAGAGTTCTCCTCCGACACAGAGCCCACCACGAAGCGGGAGGGCAGACCGCCCAGGACCGGCTTCTTGCGGGCGTTGGGAGGAGGGTCCGGCTGGGCCATGGTGGGGGGCGGGGGGCGAGTACAGGCTGCTACCACTGGAGGGAGAGAAAGGGGCACGTTAGGATTCATGTTAATACTGAGTATATGACGGGCGTCTGAGTGGCGTTCTCCTCACTGAAACACGTCTAGGTTATCTGTGTGAGCATTTTGTGCAATGTTTACACTAGGGTACAATTCCATGGCAACAGGGCCGTGAATGAGACAGATGACGAAACACAAACAGTCAGACAGACAGACAGACAGACAGACAGACAGACAGACAGACAGACAGACAGACAGACAGACAGACAGACAGACAGACAGACAGACAGACAGACAGACAGACAGAGAGAGAGAGAGAGAGAGAGAGAGAGAGAGAGAGAGAGAGAGAGAGAGGATGAGGTTATAGGGCGATAGAGACAGATGAGGAAGCACAGACAGACAGACAGACAGACAGACAGACAGACAGACAGACAGACAGACAGGATGAGAGAAGATGGGGTGATAGAGAGAGAGGATGCTGAAAGACACAGGGGTCCACCCATGGGGACAGAGTAACACCATAAGGTCACCAGTTGTTTGTCGTGTTGCATAAACTGAACAAAAAAAAAATGAAAGGATGATATTGCAGGAGAGCTTGTGAAATCGCAGCTTGGGGGCTGAAACAGTCTGTTGCAGAGCGTCCAGGTCAAACCAGGGGTTAACAGAACGAAACGACACAAGTGAAAGAGCCTGCATGATCTGAGAAGTGGTTTTCTACTACGAAACCCAGAGAACCTGAAACCAAAGCTTAAACGATCCAACGGAAACCATCAAACGTTGGCTCACGTCAATAAGTACAATTAAAACACAGAACGTTAAGCAAACCTTTTAGAAATAGGATATGACACTCATCAATTTAGGACTTCTAGGAACGGATTCAGACTTTGGGAATGTGAACAATCCGCATAGCAGAATACAACGCAACCACACAAGTGTACTACCGAGTGAAGCACATCGCGGGGTCCCTATGAGCAACATCTTACCTGGGGACCACTTACCTGTGGGACCAGAAAAACCGGGCACACACACACACACACACACACACACACACACACACACACACACACACACACACACACACACACACACACACACACACACACACACACACACACAGTTTGCGTCAACCACTTGGAACAGCACAACAAATACGCAGATAATAGCGTCGAGCGCTGCATAATCCGTGATTATGAATGAAAGGTAACCAGTAAACGATGACGCCGACTCGGAATTGAGGAGTTCCTATGCAAAGTGTGGTGTCTACCTGTGTGTGTACACACGCGTGGCCTGGGCCGGCGGGCTGGACGTCAAGTGACAGGGCCAACACAGACAGCAAGAAGACACCAGCGAAGTAAGAAGCCCGACAACCACACACAACACAAGGGGCTCACCCTGTGTGAAGAATTGGCACGCAATCCTTCCTGCTCTGCAGATCCAGACGCTGTGTGTAGTAGACCGGGTCCGGGTTTACCTTGACATCTTCACTTGGGATGAAACTACACACAGATCATGCTGAGCTCATTTCCATGAACAGCAGAGAGTGGTGCGATGTGACGCGGTGCGGGTTACTCCTGGACATTCACCTCCGACCCGTGGATGCGCGCATAGAAGCACGACGCGTAGAAGAGCAGACCGCGGTGACAGGGGTGCAGGCTTCAGCCGACAACGCGTAGAATATGCATAAACAGTGAAACTACACTCTCAATAAAAGTTTGAATTTATTAAAATACGTATTGTTTGGAGTTTTGAGCCAATGAAGACAGCATGATAGCGTTATAATTGAGTGACTGCGACGGTCACAGAATAACTGAATCATATTTTGTGAATTATTCAAGGTGAGAGCATCCTATATATATTTTATATCCACTAACCATATTGTACATGAACATCGTAGATTAATAG
>NC_082388.1:26811508-26874008 GCF_031168955.1 Gadus macrocephalus
ACCTTCAGTGTTCATTTTATAATCACTGCTGTTGCAGATGATTATGATACATTTATTACTGGATCCGCAGTTATAAGCAAAGTCCAACAGGCTCTCACAGTGAAACATGCAAAAGATCTCCTACTTTGGTGGATTTGTGTGGGACATGGTAAGGCAACGAAACTGGCAACGAGGCCATGAAGGACTAACGGGACTATCTTACTATATACTGGATCAACATACCAGACCAGACACTTAAAATGAGGAAGCATCTGGTGTTTTCTTGTTTTTATATAAGATTTATTTTCGAGATTTTGAGCATAACAGAATAGTACACCTCATACATAAAGTGAAATAGAAACATTCAGTGAAACAAGGTGAAACAAGGTAGGCCTACTAACAAAGAGACAGTTTAGTTGGTGTGGGAGAAATTAACCATTACTTTTATATTAACTATGAGTATAATCAGGCCTATATACATCAGGCATAAACATTAATGGTGGAAAAGTAGAGAAACCACACCTGGACCCAGAATAATGGCCTGATAAGGCGCCAAGGACTTTGGGGCCCAGGCTACTGACATCCTCCCATTTTTTAGATTAACTACAGGAGATGAGCACATACGTAAGGGAATGTAAGGCCATTTTGAACATATACCAGGACGGTCATATCACATGCATGACAGCTCGGTTGGGGTGGATAAGAGGGACGGGGATCGGAGCCCCAGTCAGTGTGTCTTTTGCAAAACCACAAGCTCGGCTCTGTTGTACCTAATTTGTGGGTAACAATAAAGTCTCTGTCATTACTTTTTCCGGACTCCCCGATTTCTATTGCTCATAGCTAGTTGAAGTGAATTAGATAAGTCGTTAACAAAAATTGCAACTACATTGGCAGAACACCTGTTAGTTTTTATTTTTATATATTGGTCTGAGTGGCCCATAAAACCAGTTGATCAGCGACACGATTGACACTGGGCTGGCCCAATCACTATCGGCGAAATGGGTTTCTCACCAACGGGCATCGGCCCAGACTTACGTAAGTCAGCGAGTCCTCGAACCGCTAGTATAACAATCTATAAATGTAATGTTGAAGTCGACATTTATGTTTATATACCCGTGATTTTAGGTACTATTTGATCATGGTGGGAGTCAAAATCTAAAAAAAGAAAACCTGTGAAATGAAATCCCGAAAACAAACTTGGCAGGCAGTATTATTTATTGTGTGTAAAGATGTTCTGCCACTGATAGGTACACATTTTGGAAGTATTTAATGTGTCCACTCTCACTTATTCCCGTTAACTCCCGTTAACTCATTGTATGGCTTAAGGAACGTGGTTTTAAAGAGTTGCACAGTTGGTATATATTTTTTTACGGGCCGGTTTTTTGTCCCAGTCCACCACTGCAGTTTTCAACTGTAGGCTAAAGAGTCTTCAATGCACAAGAGCACCATAATATTGTTCGACCCCTCATAATATGGGTTTCAAACAGCCACACTGAACATCCAGAAGAATAGATGTAGGCTTACAAACACACACATTAGAATCACAGTAAAGAGCGACAAAATGTTGCGATCTAAGTGAAAATAATGTTTAGCCAACAGTGTATTACTGAATTGCACATGGATTAATTGGGTGAAGATGGTTCATAATTACTGGCTGCGACAATGAGGACATTGGACTGTGATCAAAAATGTTGTCTGTAATACCTGTTTATTTTCTTTCTGCACCAGACCGCCGCAATGACCACCGCAATGACCACCACAATCCCCCCCTTAATCACTCCAGTGACCTCCGGTGTCCAGAATACAGCCAGACCCGGGCTGCTGTTTTTTATGGGTTCAATGTGTTCTACAAGCAGAAATACATTGAAGGGTGATTGGCAAAGCGTCTGAATCTGAATCAACGCATAGTAAGACCACAAACTAATGGTTAACACACTCAGCCTCCCCCAACAGGGTTGCTTAACTCTGTTGAACCCATATGATGTCTGTGAAATTGCTGACTATATTTCAATTTAATAGGTGTTGAATATCTTGGATTAGGTTTGGCCAACGCTACAGATTGTTCTAATTTTACGAAGTAAATCTATGTTTTCCTTTGGAATTCAGGGTTTGTCTATTATACTGCTTTGAGCGCCGTAGAGAAAGATAATAATAAACAGCAAACGATTGTATCCAGGATAAAAACATTTCCTCATGAAATTAAAGTATCTGACCAACAATTAGTTTCAGATTTTTCGGTGGGGTTAGCTGTAGAAGTACAATACTGACATTTCAAGTTAATTGTACAGCCCTCAAAAGACTTCAGTTGCACATTAGATGACCAAACAACAAGAACAAGCAAAGTTCAGTAGAAAAAGGGAAAACAAATAACGACCACATTTGGCATAGTCTGATTCTATGTATTAATTGTAGACATTCATAATTTACCAGATAACTAAGACAGAAGACATTAGGTTTGCATGTTGCCATTTGTGGAGTTAGTGAAGATAATGCATCCCTACCTCGATGTTCTGGTGCAGCAGTGCAGTCAGCTGTTGGAATAAACATAGCTAAGTAAATAACTAAAACTTAAAACCAACCATTCAAATAATTCAGCTCTATACTCATTTTATCTCCAAGATATTGGTTCCATCAACGCATCAGAATAACAGGAAATTATTTTGGGAAAATATAATTGGTTTTACATCGAAATAATGTTTAGAGTGGAATAATATATATATATTTTTTTATGTTTCTCGCTGATAATATTCAAGCATAAAAATAAACTCACTGGGGCAGCAGGTTGTGTGGTGCTACAATGAGAGGAGAAAAGGAACATGTGATTTACAGGAAGTCAACTCTTAAAACACTTTCTGGGACCACTGGCTCAGAGTATGTAGAGCCTGGCCCTTGGTTCTATGAACATCCTAACTGTACCGACAGCGATATATTGTTTCCCTTTCTTCTGACAAAAATGTCCATTTGTCGCATTGGATAAAAGTGTCTGCCAAATAAAGTGAAGTCGGCTCCAAGCACAAGACTTGGAGCCCGAGCTGAGTCTGAGTCGATGCGGTTCACAGATGTATCTTCCATTTGGTAGCGTTGCCGTTTGGAAGGTGCAGAACAGATTCAGTAGCATTGATGGCTTCTAACTGACGTCATTACCTCTTTATTTAATATTGCAATTGCCAAGGCAACATTTCTGATTCCTGCTTTCACTTGGACAAAACATTGAATATAGATCTATATTCTCCCAGCTGTTAACCACCAGCTGTCACCAACCCAAAGATTGGGCATCAGACTGGCCCTTATATTCAAGGGGCTATTATTGATTGACCTTTCGTTTGACGAGATAATAAATGAACAAATTGCTTGGGTGGAAGTGATTAAGTGTCAAGTCATCTGTTGGACCACAATGTAACAATAGCAATGTTCAACATTTATTTTACTTGTGATAACATAGCCTTACATCCTACTTTTCAACAATAGGCCCGCTAAACCTGCAGAGAGAAACCTTATGTGAGCTCGGAGGACCAGGTTGGTCCATGGTTACACAGGAGTAGCAATATCACAAATCTATTTCTTATTTTAATGAATAGGCTACTCATGAAACAAGGAATAATCCTGATATAGTGGCTATGTTGTGAAGATATGATGCCAATGTTTGGAAATCAGACTCACTAAAGGTTTTGTATCAGAACTGGTGCATCCGTATTCAACACTGTGCGGAGATTGGCTCAGTGCCAGCTACAGAAAATATTCAGAGATTACAACAATGCACAGGGCTTCCTTCCTGAATGGAGGTCAAGTACTGAGGTTCTCTTACCTTCGGATGGCAAATAGTTTCAACACAAACTTTCTCCAGGCATCCAGGCAAAGTGAGAGAGCGGTGAGATGAGGATATAATTCCTTTTCCTTTGGGTTCTTCATCAGTTGCCAGTACCAACACCTGTAGTTCAAGCATACAGGAGGAATGTGTAGGACTTTTAGACATGATTGACAGCACTGTAATTGTTTCATGCCTTCAAAATGTTGTGGATTAAGAGGATTAGTTACGGGAATACTGTACCCCTTAATTTACCTAAAAGTTTAACTACACACATCACAAAAACATCAAATTTTTTCTCCCAAGTATTAAGTTGTCTTTTGCCAAAATAATTAAATATGGCGCGTTTCCACCGGCGGGTGCCCCTCGGCCCAGCACGCCTTGGCCCAGTAGCGACGGTGCGGTTTGGCCCAGCTCAGTTAAGGCTCGCGTTTCCATCGCCGACAGTACCCTTATGGTGGGGCGGGTTCAAGTCGTATAGCGACAGCCGCGATAGCTACGTAAGCATCGTGACCTCATAGCAGCCCGACTCAGTGTATCCTGCCAAGAAGGAAGGCAAACTTTTGCACAACATTTTCAATAAACAAAGTTTTCGCCGTTGTCCAGAAATACCTCGCAGGTAATGTGTTTATTTGTTATTAACCCTGTGTCGCACAGAAGTGACGATTCGGTCGACCAATCAACGGACGGCGTGTGTAGCTGGAACTTGTTGGCACCCTTTCCGAGTTCTTGGTACCCCAACGGAGGAGCACTGAGAGATAAGTACGGCTCAGTCCGGACCCCGCCCACTTTTGGCGGTAGAAACGTGAACCGTACCGCGCCTATTCATACCGAACCAAACAGCTACCGCCAGTGGAAACGCGCCACAAGAACACTATACTGTAGCCATCCCAGTATTCAAAATGGCGTCGGCCTGTATGTCACTCCATGTCAAATTGAAGTACAATTGCTGCTAGAAATGGCCAATAAATCAATGCTTTGGAGGAGTGCAACAGAAAAAAATCAAACTGATAAGTTTCTCAGACATTAACCCCATGATAACTAAAAATATAATTGTCATGTCAACATAATATAAAAACAGTAGGTCAATAAAACAGTAGGCTATTAAACTCATTGAATAAAATATGAGGGGATTACTAATTTTAATATCAATCACAATCATTCAGTAATCCAGTAATCCATCCTAATAAATGTTTAATTTACCTTAGAATCAGTCCAGCTGTATTCACACGTTGGATTGCTTTTAGGGATTAAGATGTTGTACGTTGTTTCTTTGCCCTGATGGGTGACTTTGCACGTGTCACCAAAAACACCAACTGTAGATGAAAGAGAAAGGGTGTCTAACTATATTGTGTATCGATAACAAAGAATATAGAGAGAAAATATGAATCTTTGTACAATCCTATCTTATCCTTGAAGAAATTAACCTGAATGAACGCGTGGCAATGAAGAGAAAGATGGAGATCTGACACTGACAGACATTAAACGATAAGCCTACCAAATAAACAATGAAAGCATTTTTAATTAAGGCTAAGAAAAAAATGCCAGCCATGCTCAATACAATTCTATTGAAGCTAATACAGATTAGGATGGTTGATTATGAATAGGTCTAGTTTGAATTCTTGGCAAAGCCTAATAATGGAGGCTCCTTTATAAGGCTTGGCCAAGGATGACAAATATTAGCTTACCATGCGTCATGGGGATAATAACAAACAAACAAGGTACCCGCGTGGTATTCATGGACAACGGCGAAAGCTTTGTTTATTGAAGAAAATGTCGCGCAGAAGTTTGCCGTCCTTCTTGGACGTCCTACATTGTTTGCTCTTTGTTTATAGTTGCGCGTTCTTCTTTTCCTTGGATTTATTAGCAGGCTACACTGTGTCGGGCTGCTATGACGTCAAGATGCTAACGTAGCTGGGGGGCCAAAACATAGCCAAACTATTGCTTGCGATGTACCAGCAGCAACAGTGCGGAAGGAAAGTGTCAGAGGCGACACAGACAGACAGCAGCAGATTGCATCACCCCCACCCCAGAGCCACCTGAGCAGCGCCAACGAGGGCAGCAGGTGTGTGAGAGAGACTGCGACCATTGGTGAAGACCCCACCTTATGGGCAGATCAACTGACAGATAAGGGGAGAATTAAAATGGTAAATAAAGGCCCCATACAAATAAGGGATATCAAGTTCCCAAAAAAACAGAAACATACCAAAGGAGGTTGGCAAAATAAAACTATAAGATGAAATGAAATGATGAAATACGGGGAGACAATAACTCATGTTTTTAGTCAGGCTGAACGGAACCTAGCATGTCGAGGTCATTCAGAGAGGTAAGTATTGTGCTGTCATAATGGACTTTACACCTGTCAAAAGCCACACTTGGCAGTAATCCATTGTCATACGTGTGGTACACTGTGAAAAAGACGTTAGGGAGCATTCTGTGGGATTTGTTGCGTCCATAACACAAACTTGAATGGGACTCTATGATACTTTCATCAAGCGTCTAGAAAAACTCAAAGTAAACATCTCTGACTGTCGTGGCCAAACAAATTTAAAAAGAAAGCCACATGCAGAGGAAACACCAGGGAATGCTGGACACAAACAAGTAAATCCAGATGTGAGCCACACCTTAAACCTGGTGATCGGTGCCTCAGCCTCTGTGCAGTCAGTGGGCTTCGTTGAACTTGCACAGGGACTTGCCAACCTGTTACTCTCTGCAACGTTGGGACATTATGGCCGGAGCATTCACAGTTGACCCTCAAGAATCGGTCTATAACCAGACGGGAATGCAGAATAGACGATGTGAAAGTCCTCCCCTACCAAATGCTTTAATTTTTGGAACCCTTGACTGCACTTGGGAACAAAAAAATTGGGAACAAAGTGGTAATATACCTCTTCCTCTCTTCATGGCACGGACTATGTGCTGCTAATGGATTATTTTTATTTTTAACCAGAAATTGCGTAACTGAAAGACACCACAGCCTCTGATGGGATGCCCCACATCAAGTCTTTCTTTCGAGCCTGGCAAACAAGACACTGGACCTCAATTCAGCTGTAGATCTTAAGCTGAATTTGCTAAAACATACAGATTCCCAAATCTCACATGGACTCGGGAAACAATATCTAGCCCTTTTTAACTACCGAGCCACACCACTGGCTAACAGGAAGTCACCTTCAGAACTGTTGTTCAACAGAAAATGAGGCCACCAGAACTTATTGAATACCAAACAGGAGAGGTGGTGACAGAGTGACTCAAATCAGCAAGTGGAGCAAGAGGGATGATTGTCTCTAATATGAGCAAGTCACTACGAAGGTAATGTAAATAACAACGATTTTGTGTCACTCAAACTGTACTTTATTGATGGTCCCTAAGTGAAACCCCTTGGTTCCATTCAGGAACCGTCAATAAATTACAAGTTGATTGACAAAAAAAACTAAAAGCGAGCTGTCAGAGGTGAGCTGACCGTCCTCCACTGTCAACGAAGCCCCTGGATCCGGACTGGAGGCCCTGATCACCTTCTATACCGGACACCTTCTCTATGTGCCACCGCTGAAGTCAGTCAGTACGAATCAAGGGGATCACAGTACAGATAACTCCATCACATGACACTTCCTTATAAGCAGCACACCTATTCACTATAGTCAATTCGGGCAGTCAAGCGATTAAAATATGTAATCGCGATTAATCGCATTAATGTCATAGTTAACTCACGATTAATCGCAAATCTTTTTTCTATGCTAAATATCCCTTGAACTCTTTGTCAATGTGCTATATTTTTATCTCGCTCTATTGGAGCGCGTATACTCTTTTGCCTCCAACTACGATATGGTTAGTGTGCCTTATAGGTCGGAATATGGTCGGAATGAAGCGGCCTCCGATTCTTGACAGGCTGGGTACTTTATTCCATGGGCGTAAGTTTGGTCTGAGCTTTGGTAGGGACACTTCACAGACGTAACCCCAAATCAGCTGCATCATGCTGAACAATCAATACTTTATTAAAATAAAATCGAGATTTACATGTGCACTTATTCACATTTAAAGTACACACACACACACACACACACACACACACACACACACACACACACACACACACACACACACACACACACACACACACACACACACACACACACACACTGCCAGTGATATGCGTACGATACTTTCTCGTGCGCACGACATACTTTCTCGTGCTCACGAGATACTTTCTCGTGCGGACGAGAAAGTATCTCAGCTGTGCGGATTGAGGTAGAGAATTTGGATTTGCATACATACACGCAACGCGGCACCCAGTTCTACGCATGCGCTCAACCCATGAGGAGAAAGGGATTGTTAGCGGCGAATGTCTCCAGCTTGAGACCCGCTGAGGGAAGCGCTGCCCGGCAACGATCCCTTTCTCCTCCTTGTCGTGGTTCAGTCTACTTCACATTGATGAGGACGTTGAAGAACCAGGAACGTCGGAGAACCCAACGCGGTCGTTTGAGATTCATAATATCGGCTCACACATCTTTTGGCCGTTATAATATTATATGATATAGATATCTATGTAGGCTATATGATAATATTTTGATATAGAGCTCCAGGACTCCCGTGTGTTCTAGAATAATTACAGAACACGGCTAAAGGCTGTGTGAGCCTCGCCATTGCGATACATCCACTGTAAACAGAGCGAATGGTACCGTGGCTGCAAGCTGCTCAGGGCCACACCCCCACCCTCCTCCTTGACCCGCCTCGGTCCTCCTCATTTGCATTATAGCTACAGCCACCAAAACAGCGCATTTGGGGGAAGCTCAATGTGCGACTGGCTCGGAGTGGCTGTAACTCTACACCACGGCTGAATTTCGGGAACGTCGTTATGTAACTTACTGTTTTGTTATGCACCTTCAGCACCCCTACACACACAAACAATCACACACCCAGCATGCAACACTACTGATACCACTGATGTTCACACCCATCGTATGTTCTGTTCTGTTCATTTCTAATATATTGTTCATGCTAATTCTACCCTCTGATTCAAGTTTCTTTATTGTGTGGTCTTTCTCAGCTGACATTCATTCCTTAAGGCTTTGTAGTTATACTTGTATAACCATCTGATATTAGCCAAGAGTTAAGCATATTCATCTAGCAAACTATACCTACCTTGGAGTGTTACAATAGCCAATAATCATTTTATTCCATGTGTCCATCCAGGCAAATTGGTGGATCCAAATGTTATTAAAAAACAAACATACATATATGATGTAATTTCTTTGTAATCATCCAAAATAATGTTAAGTGTATGGGTATTTTTCCCAGAAGGCCACTGACTGTTCGATACGCGCGATCCATTGAGTGGGCAACGCGGCGTGTACTTAGTGGGCCGCGCGCGTGTATTGAGTGGGCCGGTCTGACAGAAACTCCCGGGCCACTTTTTTCCCCCAGTCCGCCCCTGTGTGTGTGTGTGTGTGTGTGTGTGTGTGTGTGTGTGTGTGTGTGTGTGTGTGTGTGTGTGTGTGTGTGTGTGTGTGTGTGTGTGTGTGTGTGTGTGTTTATGTGTGACGTCAGCGAGTAGGTGGACGAGCGAGGAGAGCGAGCGATAGCGTGCGTGTCAGTCTAGTGAAGTAATGAACGAGTCCGGTTGTGTGTAAGAATAAAGTAGCCTACCCAGCCTGTCAAGAATCGGTGGCCGCTTCATTCCATCATATTCCGACCTATAGGCAGACTCACTGTCGGTCAAAGTGAAGGGTGTTGCCCCCGAGAGAGCATCGGCCCTGGAGGGAATATCACCTGCGCTCCTCGGTCTGGGAGCCGACAGCGGGAAAGATGTAACTAACCATCTCGTAGTTGGAGGCGGAGCGCAAGAGAGTAAAGGCCTACGTGATCCAATAATTTGAGATAAAAATGAAGCACATTAATTTGAATGATTTTAGCTTGTGTGCGATAAAAAAAATTAACGCCGTTAAAATTGGTTTGCGTTAACGCCGTTAATAACGCGTTTAACTGACAGCTCTAATATATATATATATATATAGTCATTCCTGTCAAACACAACCATAATGATATAAGTATGACCACATTATAACTAGTAATAACCTCGAGAACACACTCACACTTTACACACCTATGTTTTTATTATTTAACTTACTCAAACTGTTTTACTTTCTCTTATTAATACTGACTATTTATTTTATTATTATTTATTATTGTGATCGATGCTGCTACTTATTTTTTACATATTTTAATTTGTAGGCCTACTAATCATGATTTACTTTATATTGTATTGTTGCTGCTATTTTTGCTGTTGAGGAATCAAGCCTAAGTATTTAACCCTTGTGTAGGCCTACTTAATAAGATGAAATGAAAGACGTAATAAAAGCAATTCTGATTCAGATTTTGATTCAGTAGTAATTCTACGTAGCAGTGTGTCAACATTTCATCGGATATAAACAATAGGTAGGTGTAGAGTAAACGTGATGATGACTACCGACCTGTGGCCTTAACATCCCAGGTCATGAAAGACTTTGAGAGGCTAATTCTCACTCAACTAAGGGCAGAGGTCAGTAAGTACGCTGACCTGCTTCACTTTTCATACAAACGTCACAGACGGGTAGACGACCGACACTAACGCTGCTGCACGGAGCTTACACCCACCTTGAGAAGCCCAAGTCATTTCTGCGGCTGGTGTTCGTAGACTTTTCAAGTGCCTTTAATACTGGGCAACCCCATCTAATGGGACAAAAACTTAGTTAAAGGCCACCTTTAGCTCATCCAGAAGGATCTCTCCAGGTGCTCCACAGGGCTCTGTCATCTCACCAGTTCCTTACACACTCTACACCAACGACTGCAGAAGCACAAACCCAGACATTAGGCCTACATCAAGTATTCTGACGACACTGTCATCGTGGATTCAACCAACCAATCAGACCAGTTACAGTCTGAGCTGGCCACCTTTTCAGACAGGTGCAGGCGGAACTTCCTTGATCTCAACTCAACATCACCAAGACGAAATAACTAATAATAGACTTCCGTAAGGCCCCAGCCGATAGAAAGGGTAGACACATATAGATGCCTTGGGACAACAATCGACCACAAACTCAACTTCAAAACAAATTGTGATACCTCCAAGTTCCAGCAACGTCTCGTTTTCCTTCGCAAACTCTGCAAATTCCAGGTCCATCAACCCGTTGTGAAAGCATTCCACATATTTGTAATTTAATCCATACCTCACCATCACCTTTAACATCACTTCCCTTAGCCTACTAGAATCATCAAACTGAGCAGCAAAATCATTGGACAACAGCAGGAATCACTCTTCAATATACGACAAAAGGACTAAGCAAAAAGCAACACAAATCACCTTGGACATCACACACACTCTACACAGCCAGGCAATATTGCCTCTTACCCTCAGGCCACAGATACAGAGTACCTATAAGGACAAGTAGCCCTGTCGAGCTTTGACCCGGCATCCATAAGACTTTTGAATGGCTGAACCCCTCTTTGAACTGTATCGTTTAATACCTGGAATATTTTTTAATTATTTATTTATTTGTCCTCCAATATGGAGTTAGGCTACTAATAATTATTCAATAGGGTTAGCAAGAATTGTATTTAGTTGCCGATTTCCCAACTTCCGACTAGGAAGGCTGGCTTCTTCAGGAACACACATAATAGTCGTAATAAGTGTGGTTCGATCAATAAATGTGTTTATTGATCGAAACTATCCAAATAGATACCGGCCCACACGCTCTCACTCCAAATAGACCACGCTACAACATTTTGCCTAATCTGAGGAGAAATCGATCATATATATTTAGCAGAGTAGGCCGAAGTAACAAATGTGTACAAAGTTACACATGTATTAAAAAATGTCGGGTTGAAATCGTTAGGCGCGTTGAACCATTTTTGTGACACACAATGATCAAGCGGCAGGTTAGGCGCGTTACGTTTATGGTGGTACGCTCAATAAATGCGTCGTTTAAAAAACGATCCTTTCAAATAGATAGGCCTACCGGCCCACACGCTCTCACTCCAAATACAGTCCAAGCTACAACACTTACCGGTAAATAAGGCTGGAATTAATAAAAAAAGCAACTTCATTCCGACTCCAAATTAGATCCTTTGTGGTATGGTAATCTCGGGCTAGATATGACTCGGAGAGTGGTAAATGTTCCACAGGTGGTTTATTCTAACAGAGACACAAGGTAAACGAGCTGGTGTTCTGTGAACAGGTGAACAGAGTAAGTGGGCAGAATGGTGAATAAGCCACGCCAAATTTTTTTACCCAGGTAAACCCCCGGTCTTTCTTGGCTTAAGCGGAAATGGCAAAGTGGCAATGTTTAGTCTTTAACTAATCTACAAAATCATAAAACCTTAAATGGTGTTTTCCATTATGTGGAGAAGAAACCATTCATAACCATTGATCCAATGTTGTGAGATTGAAACATCGCATCAGAAGTAGCATAGATAGAAATAATTACATCATTATTACATTACTATTGTGAGCGTGTGTGTGTGTCGTGTGTGTGCGCGCTCGCGCTGATGCATGTTTGTCTGCGTGTCTGTGTGGAGGCTTGAGAGAAATAGACAGAGAAGAGGGGGCGAGAGCGATATTATATTATGTTATAGCATCGCTGTTAAAGCTATATTTATCTATGACAGCAAAACAATGATAATAATCAGCGTCAGTACCATCTCTCTCCACGAGGGGCGGCAGTAGACAGCGTTTGGCTCACTGTAGGCCTACTATCTCTCTGACATCAAACCTATACAGTCAACTTTGCTTTAAGTGTGAATTTCAGGATTCAGAGATTGTAAGAAGTGCAAGACTGAGATTATTTGCAATACAAGTCAAGCCAATTTATTTATGAAGCAAAGAACAATCAGAGTTGAACCGCATGCTGACGTTAGATTGCGGTGGTTAGTAAATTCCCTTCTGTGAGTCATCATCACGCCACATCGGAAGATTAAAGAAACGCCCCCTTGCCAATGTCTCAAGAACACAGCCCATGCTGAACCCTTAACCGTATACATAATCCATCCAGAAATCAAAGAGACAGGAGAATAACATGCATTTATATCTAATAGGGTTGATTGTCTTGATCCTGTTAAAATATATATATATGTGAGTATATAGAGTTTGAAATATATTGTAGAATTTTTGTATAACTTATAGATACTGTATATATTGATTTTTTTTAAGTCCATAGTCGTAAATTAAATGCAATATTCGAGAGAAAGAGAGAGAGTGAGAGAAAGAGAGGAGTATCGAGTACAAAATTCAATTCGAAAATAAGATTCATTCATATGCACGTGACTCCAAAGTGCACACCCTGGTACAGCATGAAGAGCTTCCACAGCTTCCACATCATTATATATGCCTCCCATGTTGATCATCAATCACAGTTCTAGACTGGGTTTATAATATTGTTATCATTTGAACATTCTAACTCACTCCACTTGACCAGCCTCATCATCATAATAATAATAATAATAATAATAATAATAATAATACTTTGTCTAGTATATAATAATATAATATTCATATTTTTATAGATTTATAATATTCAGCCTATTCAGATTTATACATGATACCGTTTCTGTGTTACTGGACCAAAATCACTCCAAAGTGCACACTCTGGTACAGCATTAAGAGTCTGCCAGCTTCCACAGCCAATAGAACTCGACCTTGTCACGTGTCTAAACGTCTAGCATCGGTATAACCTCTGGTCTTCCATCTGCTCCACTTCCGCTTTGTGGTTCGTTTGAAGAACCCGCTCCATTGAACCGCTCCAACCAACTGTATTATTGGAAAGTGAATAAAGGGCATCATCACAAATAAACTGCATGTAAATATTTCAACCATATCAAAATGTATAATTTGAAGGAAAAAATATCTCTTATTTTAAAGGAATAATTCATTAAAAAATTCTGTGGCGCACAATAATCTCGAATTACAGTTTACTATGATATCCATAAGACATTGTGTGGCAAAGCCTTAGTATCAACAGAATCTGCTTCAACAGTAAATGAACAGTAACCAGTCAGACCACATCAGCCTATTGATTATCTTTCTATCGTTCGCTCTGTGCATACACTTCACTAAACTATGTAGGCCTTGCCTCTATTGGGTGTTTAAAATTCAATTAATTCAATTAGTAATCAACTGTAGGCTAAAGAGTCTTCAATGCACAAGAGCACCATAATATTGTTCGACCCCTCATAATATGGGTTTCAAACAGCCACACTGAACATCCAGAAGAATAGATGTAGGCCTACAAACACACACATTAGATTCACAGTAAAGAGCGACAAAATGTTGCGATCTAAGTGAAAATAATGTTTAGCCAACAGTGTATTACTGAAGTGCACATGGATTGATTGGGTGAAGATGGTTCCTAATTACTGGCTGCGACAATGAGGACATTTGACTGTAATCAAAAATGTTGTTTGCAATACCCCTTTTTCTTTCTTTTCTTTTCAAACGCAATGACCACCGCAATGACCATGACAGTCGCGACCACAATCCCTGCAATGCCCTCCGGTGTCCAGAATACAGCCAGAGCCAGGCTGCTGTTGATTATGGGGTCAATGTGTTCTACAAGCAGAAATACATTGAAGGGTGATTGGCAAAGCGTCTGAATCTGAATCAACGCATAGTTAGACCACACACTAATGGCTAACACACTCAGCCTCCCCCAACAGGGTTTGCTTAACTCTGTTGAACCCATATGACCATCTGTGTAATTGCTGACTATATTTCAAATTAATCTACCGATTTGGGTGTTGAATATCTTGGTTCAGGTTTGGCAAACACTAAAGATTGTTCTAATTTTACGAGGTAAATCTATGAGTTACTTTGGAATTCAGGGTTTATATACTATACAAAGCAAAAAATTTGATCCAGAATGAAAACATTTGCTCATGAAATGAAAGTTTCTGACCAACAATTAGTTTCAGATTTGTAGGCGGGAATAGCTGTAAAAGTACAATACTGACAGGTCAAGTTAATTGTACTGCCCTCAAAAGACTTCACATTAGATGACCAAACAACAAGAACAACCAAAGTTCAGTAGAAAAAGAGAAAACATTTAAAATAAATAACGACCACATTTGGCGTAGTCTAATTCTATAGATTAATTGTAGGCATTCGTAATCTACCAGATAACTAAGACAGAAGACAATAGGTTTGCATGTTGCCATTTGTGGAGTTGGTGAAAGTAATGCATCCCTACCTTGAGGTTCTGGTGCAGTAGGGCAGTCAGCTGTTGGAATGAACATGCAAAGTAAACATTAACTAAAACTTAAAACCAACCATTCATATAATTCAACTCTATACTAATGTTATCCCCAAGATATTGGTTCCATCAACACATCAGATTAACAGGAAATTATTTTGGGAAAATATAATTTTGTTTTACATTGAAATAATGTTGACATTGGAATAATATTTTAAGCAAAAATACATGAATTCAAAATTAAATATTTATGTTTATTGCTGATAATATATATCAAATACATCAAGTATAAAAAATAAACTCACTGGGGCAGCAGGTTGTGTGGTGCTACAATGAGAGGAGAAAAGGAACATGGGATTTACAGGAAGTAAACTCTTCAAGTCAACTCTTAAAACACTTTCTTGAACCACTGACTCACAGATGTATCTTCCATTTGGTAGTGTTGCAATTTGGAAGTTGTAGAACCGATTCAATAGCATTGATGGCTTCTAGCTGACGTCAATACCTCTTTAGTAAGTATTGCAATTGCAAAAGAAACATTTCTTGTTCCTGCTTTCACTTGGACAAAACGGGTGTTGTTAACCAGTCACCAAGCCAAAGATTGGGTATCAGACTGGCCCTTATATTAAAGGGGCTATTAATGATTGACCTTTTGTTTGAGGAGATAATAAATAACAAAATGCTTGGGTGGAAGTGGTTAAGTGTCAAGTCATCTTTTGGACCACAATGTAACAATAGCGATGTTCAACATTTATTTTACTTGCGATAACATAGCCTTACATCCTACTTTTCAACAATAGCCTGCTAAACCTGCAGAGAGAAACCTGAGCTCGGAGGACCAGGTTGGTCCATGGTTACACAGAAGTAGCAATATCACAAATCTATTTCTTATTTTAAAGAATAGGCTACTCATGAAACAAGGAATAATCCTGATATAGTGGCTATGTTGTGAAGATATGATGCCAATGTTTGGAAATCAGACTCACGAAAGGTTCAGAACTGACATAGGCCTATTTAAACACTGTGCGGAGATTGGGTCAGTTCCAGCTACAGAAAACATTCAGAAATGACAACAATGCACAGGGCTTCCTATCTGAATGGAGGTCAAGTACTGAGGTTCTCTTACCTTCGGATGGCAAACAATTGTAACACAAACTTTCTTCAGGCATCCAGGCAACGTGAGGAAGGAGTCAGATGAGGATATATTTCCATTATTGGGATCTCCGTCAGTTGCCAGTACAGTGCCCTGTAGTTCAAGCGTACAGGAGGAACGTGTAGGACTTTTAGACATGATTGACACACACATTGATACACCTTAATTTACCTAAAAGTTAAACAAAAACACATCACAAAAACATCTTATTTGTTCTCCTAAGTATTGCGTGGTCCTTTGCCAAATCATCTAATACGGCGCGTTTCCATCGTTTCCTTTCCACCTTCTTGGTAGGCTACCCCAACGGAGGAGCACTGAGAGATAAATATGGCTAATCACTGCTTAGTCCGGACCCCGCCCACATTTGGCGGTGGAAACGCGAACCGTACCGCACCTATTCATACTGAACCGAACCCGCCGGTGGAAACGTGCCATAAGAACAGTGTTTCCCCTATATGCACTTAGCAGCGGCGGTACGCCACTGCTGAAATAGGACCGCTATGGCGACACATTAGTGCCATAATTCACTAATGTGATAAAAGATGCATTCGGGCGTATTATATTATTCCCCACGCGTAGATATTAACTGCGAGCGCGAAAATGATCTCTGCGCGCGCGCAAATAACCTCTGCGCGCGCAAAACAGCCTCTCGCGCGCGCAAATTACCTCAGCGCGCGCAAAACAGCCTCTCGCGCGTAACAGCCTCTCGCGCAAGATGTTTTTACGCTCGCTCGAATTTAATTTTGGCACTATGGGGGAGGGAACCAAGGCAGGGCGGGCTTTCCTATGATTGGCCGTTTCTGAAGCGCGATATTTGATTGACAGCCCTCCTCAGCCCTCCTCTCATTCAATTCTGAATTGTACAGTAAATGGCTGAAACGATAGTTACGTATTGTAACTCCAGATTCTATGAGTATAGGCGCAGCCTTTTAAGTGTCGGCCTCATTGTCCTTTAAATAGCTGAAGAAAAGCTGTTTATTGGGAGCAGAACGTCTGCCGGCGCCCGACTATATCTGCGAAATGCGGACGTCGTTGAGGCACGCCGCACGCGGACGTAATTGAGGCCTACGCTGTTGGTGGTCGGGGATTACACATTTTTCAGTGCTACGGCTCACGCCTAGGGATAACCCAATAGCGATAGCCTTAAAAGGCTGCGCCTATACTCATAGAATCTAGAGTTACAATACGTAACTATCGTTTCAGCCATTTACTGTACAATTCAGAATTGAATGAGAGGAAGGCTGAGGAGGGCTGTCAATCAAATATCGCGCTTCAGAAACGGCCAATCATAGGAAAGCCCACCCTGCCTTGGTTCCCTCCCCCATAGTGCCAAAATTAAATTCGAGCGAGCGTAAAAACATCTTTCGCAAGAGGCTGTTACGCGCGAGAGGCTGTTTTGCGCGCGCTGAGGTCATTTGCGCGCGCGAGACGCTGTTTTGTATGGCAAGCCGAGTGTGCCACAATTCGACTTCAATTAAACGCGTTCTGAAACGCCAGCACGCGTGCCCAGAACGTGTTTTGGTTTTCCAGAACGCGTTCTGGCGTTTCAGCGCGCGCGCCCAGAACGCGTTCTGGCATTTCAGTGCGCGTGCCAAGAACGCGTTCCGGCATTTCTGCGCGCGCGCTCAGAACGCATATTAGCATATTAACAGCACGCGTGCTGTTAATATGCTAATGCGCTCCTCCCCTCAAATTTTTTTCGGCTCAAATCTCAGCCAATAGATTTGAGCCGTTTTCACCTAATCATATGCTAGGGCAAACACACAGACAACATCAGTCGAGACCAGAGCTCTTCTTTCGCGAATCTTTTCTGTTGTGTCGTTCTTAAAGTCGAAAGATGTTAAGATGTTTCAAATTAGGTGGTTAATGTGGAGGTGGTGAACACTACAAGTACATACACTTTGACTATACACTATCTAAGCTACTTGACCGAACATTGTGTATGGTAAGTGCCGTGGCAACTATGATAACATAATTAAAAAATACTTTTATTTATAGCGTATCGTTTATTACATTTATTTATTACAGCATTACATGAGTCAGCTTATTCGTCTTCTGAGTACAATAAAAACAATAAAAGAGTTCAGAAGTTAGAGTTAAAATTCCATTAGAAGTAAATAAGTCAGTCTGAAGTATTAACATGCAGTTGCAGGTTTTAGCCTGTACGTGGTAGTAGCCTATAAGACGAGGTATAATTCACTTCATCAGTTGGAATGAGACAGATAGAAAAAACTATATATATATTGTGGCATCCCGCCACGTGGTCCTCGGCCTGGACGGGCCCGGGGTACCGTAGAGGACGGGGTGTACCACCCCCACCCACCAGCCGGCGAGAGAGAGCAGCCCTTTCGGCACCCCAATCAGGGTGATTGGGGGACACCTGGCCGGTGGCAGAGGAGATATAAAAGGGCTGACACTTGGACAGCACGGCACAGCACGGGAGGAAGAAGGAAGCGCTCGGGTCCTCGTGCAGCTAGAGGCCCACGGAGGCCCTAGAGACCGTGAGAACCCTGGTTGATTGAAGTGTTTGTGAATAAATGCCCGCAATGGCTTTAACCTTCACCAAACGCGTCGTTTGTACCGGTAACCCGGCTCATTTAAGGAGCGGGTTGCCACAATATATAGAATATATAAAATGTAATAGAAAAAATACAATAATAGTGTACTTTATTAAGCCGTTGTGGAAATTCTTTCTCTACATTTAACCTATCTGGTACTACTACACCCAGAGCAGCATGTGGCCACACAGGTACAACTGACAGAAGACCACACTGTTATACAAGTCAAAAAACAGTAAAGGAGAAAAAAGCTGCAGCCAGCCCTGTGTAACAACAGGGCTTCAGACAGACTTATTTACTTCTAATGGAATTTTAACTCTAACTTCTGAACTCTTTTATTGTTTTTATTGTACTCAGAAGACGAATAAGCTGACTCATGTAATGCTGTAATAAATAAATGTAATAAACGATACGCTATAAATAAAAGTATTTTTTAATTATGTTATCATAGTTGCCACGGCACTTACCATACACAATGTTCGGTCAAGTAGCTTAGATAGTGTATAGTCAAAGTGTATGTACTTGTAGTGTTCACCACCTCCACATTAACCACCTAATTTGAAACATCTTAACATCTTTCGACTTTAAGAACGACACAACAGAAAAGATTCGCGAAAGAAGAGCTCTGGTCTCGACTGATGTTGTCTGTGTGTTTGCCCTAGCATATGATTAGGTGAAAACGGCTCAAATCTATTGGCTGAGAAAATTGAGGGGAGGAGCGCATTAGCATATTAACAGCACGCGTGCTGTTAATATGCGTTCTGAGCGCGCGCGCAGAAATGCCGGAACGCGTTCTTGGCGCGCGCGCTGAAATGCCAGAACGCGTTCTGGGCGCGCGCGCTGAAACGCCGGAACGCGTTCTGGGCGCGCGCGCTGAAACGCCGGAACGCGTTCTGGAAAACCAAAACGCGTTCTGGGCACGCGTGCTGGCGTTTCAGAACGCGTTTAATTGAAGTCGAATTGTGGCACACTCGGCTTGCCATAGTTTTGCGCGCGCAGAGGTAATTTGCGCGCGCGCAGAGATCACTTGCGCGCTCGCAGTTAATATCTACGCGTGTGGAATAATATAATACGCCCGAATGCATCTTTTATCACATTAGTGAATTATGGCACTAATGTGTCGCCATAGACCGCCGCTGCTGAATTTCTTTTTTTTAACAAGAGGAGAGGAGCTTCATGGTGGAACTTCCGCAGATTCGTTCAATAGATCATCAGTGAAACATCGTTGCGACACAATTGAGTGTAGTAACCCAGAGAACCAGCTACAACAGTTTTCTTCCAAACGAGCCGTCTTTAGCGAACGGTGAATTGCATTGGCTTCTACGAGCAGTCGGCTTTCAGCCGCGAGCTTAGGGACCGTCTGCAAAGTGCAAAACTGAATTGCATGGCTTCTACGAGCAGTCGGCTTTCAGCCGCGAGCTTAGGGACCGTCTGCAAGGTGTAAAACTGAAAACGACCACAATAGTAAAATTTCAATAGCGTCGCCATTATTGACTCTAGAGCCCCAAAACTTGTTCCCTAGAGGCATGGCCTCTTCATCGTCCTACTACAACCTTTAGTTTAGAAAAATATATCTCTTATTTTTTAAGATTTTTTATTTAGGAACAATTTCAATAGCGTTGCCATTATTGACTCTAGATCCCTAAAACGTTTTCCATATGCATGGGCTCTTTCTGGTCTTACTGCAACCTTATGTTTTGAAAAATATATCTCTACTTATTTTTAAGAAATTTCTCTTTAGCAAAAATGTCAATATGCATATTTTTTAGCAACATTTTCAGTAGCGTCGCCATTATTGACTCTAGAGCCCCAAAACTTGTTCAATAAGAGGCATGGCCTATTTATGGTCCTACTACAACCTTTGTGATGGGGAGAGGGGAGGGAGTGGGAAGATGCATTGGTTTGAGGCACAGACCTTTTCGATTGTTGTAGTATTTGGGTTAGGGGATCTTAATGTATAGGGTGGTTGTTGATATCAAATATTTGTTGTTAAATAAATGTAAATAATGGTTTTAAAGATTATACTTGTAATATGTTCAATCTCTCCTTATTTCCCCTGCTCATTACTGTGCACAAATGTACTGTATGTATGTTGCCAGCAGACACATAGAAACCTCCCGGCAGGGTGCGCTTTGCGAGTACACAAAAAAATGTGCGCGCGAAAAACATAACATTCCACCTCCGCTGCTGCAACTCCATCCTAGGGGAAACACTGCACTATACTGTAGCCATCCCAGAATTGAAAATGGCGTCGGCCTGTATGTCACTCCGTGTCAAATTGAAGTACAACGTTGCTGCTAGAAATGGCCAATAAATCAATGCTTTGGAGAAGTGCAACATAACCCTAATGTGCAACATAATGCCACTAAAACAGTAGGCTATTAAACTCATTGAATAAAATATTCAGCTGCTCATTTTAATATCAATCACAATCATTCAGTAATCCAGTAATCCACCATAATAAATGTTTAACTTACATTAGAATCAGCCCAGCTGTATTCACACTCTGCATTGCCGGTAGGGTTTAAGATGTTGTACGTCGTTGCTTTGCCCTGATGGGTGACTTTGCACGGGTCACCAAATACGCCAACTGTAGATGAAAGAGAAAGGGTGTCTAACTGTATCTATAACAAAGAATATAGAGACATCAATATGAACCTTTGTACAATCATTATTTTATCTTATCCTTGAAGAAATTAACCTGAATGAACACGTGGTAATGAAGAGAAAGATGTAGATCTGACACTGACAAACATTAAACGATAGGCCTACCAAATAATCAATGAAACCATTTTTTTAAATAAGGCTAAGAAAAAAAAAAGACAGCCAGGCTCAAAACAATTCTAATGAAGCCAATACATATTAGGAGGTTGATTATGAATTGGCCTAGTTTGAATTCTTGGCAAAGCCTAATAAAAGGATGCTCCTTTATAAGGCTTGGCCAAGAATCACAAAAAAAGAACCACAATAACTCATGTTTTTAGTCAGGCTGAACGGAAGCATTCGGAGGCCATTCATAGAGTTAAGTATTTGGCTGTCATAATTGACTGTATACCTGACAAAAAACCACACTTGGCAGTAATCCATTGTCAAGCATGTGGTAAACAGTAGAAAGATGTTGGGGAGCATTCTGTGGGTTGTTGTTTTCGTCCATGACACAACTTTGAAAGACACGCATGATACTTTCATAAGCATCTAGAATAACTCAAAGTAAACATCTCTGACTGTCGTGGCCAAACAAATCACAAAGAAAGCCACCTGCAGGGGAAACATCAGGGTGTACATCAGAGAGTGCTGGACACAAAGGAAGGAAATCCAGTGTGAGCCACACCTTAAACCTGGTGATCGGTGACTCAGCCTCTGTGCAGTCAGTGGGCTTCGTTGAACTTTCCCACAGACCTGACAACCTGTTACTCTCTGCAACGTTGGGACATTATGCCGGAGCATTCACAGTTGACCCTCAAGAATCGGTCTATAACCAGACGGGAATGCAGAATAGACAATGCTAAAGTCCTCTCGTACCAAATGCTTTACTTTGTGGAACCCTTGAGTGCGCTTACCACGCATGCCATTGAGTAACATTTGCAACAAAGTGCTAATATACCTCTTCCTCTATTCATGGCACGGACCGGAAATTGCGTAACTGAAGGACACCAAAGCCTCTGCCGTGATTCCCCACACCAAGTCTTTCTTTACGAGCCTGGCAAACAAGACACTGGACCTCAATTTAGCTGTAGATCCTAAGCTGAATTTGTTAAAACAAACAGATTCCTAAACCTCATATGGACTCGGGAAACAATATCTAGCCCTTCCTGTGAGCCACACCATTGGCTCACAGGAAGTCACCTGCAGAACTGTTGATCAACAGAAAACGGGGCCACCAGAACTTATTAAACACCAAACTGGTGGAGACAGAGTTACTCAAATCAGCAAGTGGAGCAAGAGGGATGATTGTCTCTAATATGAGCAAGTCACACACAATGTAAATTACAACGATTTTGTGTCACTCAAACTGTAATTTATTGACGGTCCCTAAGTGGAACCCCTTGGAACCCCTTGGTTCCACTTAGGGACCGTCAATAAATTAGAAGTTGAGGGAGAGAAAAACTAAGAGCGAGCCGTCAGCTGACCGTCCTCTACTGTCAACGAAGCCCCTGGATCCGGATTGGAGGCCCTGATCACCTTCTATACCGGACACCTTCTCTATGTGCCACCGCATACAGACAGTACGAATCAAGGGGATCACAGTACAGATAACTCCATCACATGACACTTCCTTATATATATATATATAGTCATTCCTGTCAAACACAGCCATAATGATATAAGTAGGACCACATTATAACTAGTAATAACCTCGAGAACACACTTACACTTTACTACACCTATGTTTTTATTATTTAACTTACTCAAACTGTTTAAGTTTCCCTTATTAATACTACTGTCTATTTATTTTATTATTATTTATCGATGCCGCAACTTATTTTCTACGTATTTAAATTTGTAGGCCTATATATACTTTATCTTGTACTGTTGCTGCTATTTGGCTGTAGAGGAATCAAGCCCAAGAATTTAACTCTTAAAATAAGATGTAAGTAAGGATGTAATAAAAGCAATTCTGATTCAGATTTTGATTCAGTAGTATCTTTGTAAACCTGTCTACGTAGCGGTGTGTCAACATTCCATCGGATATAAACAATAGGTATAGGTAGGCCTATAGAGTAGTAAACCCACCTGTGATAATGACTGCCGACCTGTGGCCTTAACATCCCTGGTCATGAAAGACTTTGAGAGGCTAATTCTCACACAACTACAGGCAGAGGTCAGTAAGTGTACACTGACCTGCTTCAGTTTTCATACAAACGTCACAGAGTGGTAGACGACGCCACACTACGATGCTGCACGGAGCTTACTGTTCTACACCAACGACTGCAGAAGCACAAACCCAGACATTACATACATCAAGCATTCTGACGACCCTGCCATCGTGGACTCCACCAACTCATCACACCAGTTACAGTCTGAGCTGGCCACCTTTTCAGACTGGTGCAGGCGGAACTGCCTTGATCTCAGCATCACCAAGACAAAATAACTAATAATAGACTTCCGTAAGGCCCCAGCCGATCGAAAGGGTAGACACATAGATGCCTTGGGACAACAACCGACCACTAACTCAACTTCAAAACAAATAGTGATACCATCCACTCCAAGGTCCCCTAACGTCTCTCCTTCCTTCGCAAACTCTGCAAACTCCAGGTCCATCAATACGTTCTCATAGGAATTCGACAGATGCTTCATTGAATCCATAATCACCTTTAACATCACTTCCTGGTTTGGAGCACTGTCCAACATCAACAGGAACCCACTAAACAGAATCATCAAACTGAACAGCAAAATAATTGGTATAACAGCAGGAATCACTCATCAATATATACGACAAAAGGACTAAGCAAAAAGCAACACAAATCACCTTGGACATCACACACACACACACAGCCAGTAGGCCTATTGCCTCTTACCATCAGGCCACAGACACAGGGGCCCTATAGTAAGGACAAGTAGCCCTGGCAAGCTTTGTCCCGGCATCCATAAGACTTTTGAATGGCTGAACCCCTCTTTGTACTGTATCCTCTCTGGAATCTTTTTTAATTATTTATTTATTTATTTCTCGCGTGTTTTTTTATTGTATGCACTGTTGGGTATGGACACATGCTGCTGCTCCTCCACATGAGAAGTTCATAACGGAAAAATAAAGTTCTTTTGAATTTGATGCGAGTCGCGTAGACCTCGCATGCACGTAGGCCTGTTGTCTGTGTCTGATGGAATGCGAGACTTCCTGAATCCTCCGACGCCAGCCGCCAGACTTGCTATTCAGGATTCAGGAACAGTCGCATGATGGAATTAGTTAGTCTCGCTTTAAAAGTGTGTTTCACTAAATAAACTTAATCAAAACTATCCTTTCAAATAAATACACGCTCTCACTCCAAATATATACCACGCTACAACACTTACCAGCGGTCAATAAGGCAGATAGAAATAAAAAAACTTTCCTCCGGCCTAAAGAAAGGTCCATTCTGACAAGTTCAAGATGACGAATTCGATCCAAGTGGTAGGTCGTCTCGGGCTAGGTATGACTAGGAGAGTGGTAAATGTTCAACTCGTTGTTTATTCTGACAGAGACACAAGGTTTACGAGCTCGCGTTTTGTGGTTTGGTGGGTCAGGAGAATCATGAAGCATGTTAAGAACACGACAAGTGAAACTAGGAAGTGGGCGGAATGGTAAATAAGCCATGCCTACAAGTTCACCGAGGTAAACTTTTGGTCTGTCTTGGCTTTAGCGGAAATGGCAAAACAAAGTGACCATGTTTCTAGACTTTAACTTGTCTACAAAATCATACAACCTTATATGGTGTTGTCCACCCCACCTAGCCGCTCAGAGAGCCGCTCAGAGAGCCGCTCAGAGAGCCGCTCAGAGAGCCGCTCAGAGAGCCGCTCAGAGAGCCGCTCAGAGAGCCGCTCAGAGAGCCGCTCAGAGAGCCGCTCAGAGAGCCGCTCAGAGAGCCGCTCAGAGAGCCGCTCAGAGAGCCGCTCAGAGAGCCGCTCACGCCTCGTGCCCACTGCACCGTCAGTCAACGGACGTGGGAAGGCGTGGCTGACGGATGGGGGAGTAGTCTTTGCAGAGGCATCCGTCAGCCAATCAAATCGCTTCGCCGGGTTCTTCCCGCTTCTTCCTGCTTGTTGCGATGCAAGATTACCCGCTTTCCCGCTTTCCAGTATCGTCAGAGCCCGAGTCGCGTCACAGTGCTTAAATTTGCATACGCGATCTGATTGGATGACGGAACCGTCGCTGCCGAAAAAGTTGAAAATTTTTCAACTTTCTGCGACGCCCCGTGCCCACTACCTCCGTCAGTTGACCGTTGCCCATTGACTTTGAATGGGGACGGACGCGCAATGCATTGTGGATCCGTCCGTTCAGTTGGAGCGTTCGCCACCGTCAGAAAGTTGAACAATTTTCAACTTTTTCGGCAGCGACGGTTCCGCTCAGGAAAGAAGAGGAAAAGGCCTGCTACATCATACTATTGACGTAATATTGACCCTTCTGCATTAAGTCATCTGAACATTGACCATTTAGCATGACTTTCGTATGGATTTCAGGCTAACATTGTTGCTCATAGTCACAAAATACTCAAAATATTATTAACATGGCCTATTCAATTTAAATGTCTTGTTAAACATTTCAAATGATCAATCTTAATTATTTATTGTTTGCACTATACCAACTAATCTTCCTTACTTAAATGTATTAATGTAGTCATGTGTTTCGTTGTTCATAACATTGTATATTGTGCAGAGATTGTAAGAAGTGCAAGACTGAGATCATTTGCAATACAAGTCAAGCCAATTTATTTATGAAGCAAAGAACAATCAGAGTTGAACCACATGCTGACGTTTCTGTGGTTAGTAACTTCCCTTCTATGAGTCATCATCACGCCACATCGGAAGTTTAAAGAAACGCCACCTTGCCAATGTCTCAAGAACACAGCCCATGCTGAACCCATAACCGTATACATAATCCATCCAGAAATCAAAGAGACAGGAGAATAACATGTATTTATATCTAATAAGGTTGATTATCTTGATCCTGTTAAAATATATAGTTGGGTATATTGAGTTTGAAATATATTTTAGAATTTTTGTATAACATATACTGTATAGATTTTTTTAAAAGTCCATGGTCGTAAATTAAATGCAATATTCGAGAGAAAGAGAGAGAGAGTGTGAGAAAGAGGAGTATCGAGTACAAAATTCAATTCGATAATAATATTCATTTATATGCACGTGACTCCAAAGTGCACACCCTGGTGCAGCATGAAGAGCTTCCACAGCTTCAGTACATATGCCTCCCATGTTGATCAGCAATCACAACCACTGGATTTATATTATTGTTTTCATTTGAACATTCTAACTCACTCCACTTAATAATAATAATAATAATAATACTTTGTCTAGTATATAATAATATAATATTCATATTTGTATAGATTTATACTATTCATGCTATTCAGATTTATACATGATCCTGTTTCTGTGTTCCTGGACCAAAATCACTCCAAAGTGCACACTCTGGTACAGCATTAAGAGTCTGCCAGCTTCCACAGCCAATAGAGCTCGACCTTGTCTCGTGTCTAAACGTCTAGCATCGGTGTATCTTCTGGTCTTCCATCTGCTCCCCTTCCGCTTTGTGGTTCGTTGGAAGAACACGCTCTCTTGAACCGCTCGAACAAACTGTATCATTAGAAAGTGAAAAAATGGCATCATCATGAATAACCATCAGGTAAATATTTAAACCATATCAAAATGTATAATTCTAAGGAAAAAAAATCTATGAAAAATAATAATTTATTCAAAAATTGTGTGGTGCACAATAATCTCAAGTTACCGTTTACTATGTTATCCATAAGACATTGCGTGGCAAAGTCCTACTATCAACAGAATCTGCTTCAACAGTAAATCAACAGTAACCAGTCAGACCACATCAGCCTATTGTTGATCTTTCTATCGTTCGCTCTGTGCATACATTTCACTACAATATGTAGTCCTTGGCTCTATCGGGTGTTTAATCCATATTCAATTCAGTAATCAACTGCTGAAGATTCTTCAATGCACTAGAGCACAATAATATTGTTCGACCCCTCATAATATGGGTTTCAAACAGCCACACTGAACATCCAGAAGAATATATGTAGGCTTACAATCACACACATTAGATTCACAGTAAAGAGGCAAAATGTTAGTACTTCCGCTCAATTTGAATTTCAATCAGTACTACGTCTGGGTCTGCGGTATGTTAGTGGGATTTCTCTGTCCAAATTTTCTGCGTCCAAACAGCGAACAGACGGAGCGGTTGAGAACAATGACGTTAAAGTCAGCTCTCTTAGACGGACATCCTCACGCACAGTGTTTGGTTTGCTTACAGCCTGCGCGCAACGCTAGTGATTGGTTTTGGCAGATCCTGAGTGGCACTGGGCAGATCCAATAGTTTTAAACTTCAACAGACCCGCCTTCAAGTGAGTTAACATTTGTCAATTGAGTAGGTCCAGACTCTCTGCACAAATGAAATGTAGTGCGAGAGTCTGGTAGTACCAGGCTAACAAAATATGGCGATATAAGTGAAAATATTGTTTAGCCAGCAGCGTATTACTGAATTGCACATTGATTGATTGGGGGAGGAAGGTTCATAATTACTGGCTGAGCCTGCGACAATGAGGACATTTGACTGTAATCAAAAACGTTGTTTGTAATACCTGTTTTCTTTCTTTCTGCAGCAGACCACCGCAATGACCACCGCAATGACCATCGCAATGACCCCAACAGTCCCGACCACAGTCCATGCAATGCCCCCTGGAGTCAAGTCTACAGCCAGAGCCAGGC
Organism: Gadus macrocephalus; assembly: GCF_031168955.1. Classification (NCBI taxonomy): domain Eukaryota; kingdom Metazoa; phylum Chordata; class Actinopteri; order Gadiformes; family Gadidae; genus Gadus; species Gadus macrocephalus. Next base: position 26,839,652 of record NC_082388.1, read on the forward strand.
TGCTGTTGTTTATGGGGTCAATGCGTTCTACAAGCAGAAATACATTGAAGGGTGATTGGCAAAGCGTCTGAATCTGAATCAGCGCATAGTTAGACCACACACTAATGGCTAACACACTCAGCCACCCCCAACAGGGTTGCTTAACTCCATATGATGTCTGTGAAATTGCTGACTATATTTCAAATTAATCTACCGATTTGGGTGTTGAATATCTTGGTTTAGGTTTGGCAAACACTACAGATTATTCAGATTTAACGAGGTGAATCAAAGTTTTACTTTGGAATTCAGGGATATTTATATACTATACTGCTTTGACCGCCATAGAGAAGAATAATAATCAACAGCAAACGATTGTATCCATGAAAAAAACATTTGCTCATGAAATGAAAGTTTCTGACAAACAATTAGTTTAAGATTTGTCGGTGGGATTAGCTGTAGAAGTACAATTCTGACTGGTCAAGTTAATTGTACATCCCTCAAAATACTTGAGTTAAACATTAGATGACCAAACAACAAAAACAAGCAAAGTTCAGTAGAAAAAGGGAAAACATTCAAAACATAAACAAATTATGACCACATTAGGTTCACATGTTGCCATTTGTGGAGTTGATAAAAATAATACATTCCTACCTGGAGGTTCTGGTGCAGGAGTGAAGTTAGCTGTTGAAATAAACATGCAAGGAAAACAATAACTAAAACTTGAAAAGTAAATATTCAAATAATTGAACTATATTCATTTTATAATTTTAGCTGTAGTAGTACAATACTGACAGGTCAAGTTAATTGTACAGCCCTTAAAATACTTCAGGTCAACACATTAGATGACCAAACAACATTAACAACCAAAGTTCAGTATAAAAAGAAAAAACATTTAAAATAAAAACAAATACCGACCACATATGGCCTAGTTTGATTCTATATATATATTGTAGACATTCGTAATCTACCAGATAACTCAGACAGAAGACAATAGGTTTGCATGTTGCCATTTGTGGAGTTGGTGACGATAATGCATCCCTACCTTGAGGTTCTGGTGCAGTAGGGCAGTTAGCTGTTGGAATAAACATAGCTAAGTAAACATTAACTAAAACTTAAAAACCAACCATTCAAATAATTCAACTCTATACTCATTTTATCCCCAAGATATTGGTTCCATCAACACATCAGATTAACAGGAAATTGTTTTGGGAAAATATAATATTGACATCGAAATGATGTTTACAGTGGAATAATATTTTAAGCAAAAATACATTAATTAAATGAAATATTTATGTTTCGCACTGATAATAATCAAGCATAAGAATAAACTCACTGGGGCAGAAGGTTGTGTGGTCCTACAGTGAGAGGAGAAAAGGAACGTGTGATTTACAGGTAGTCAACTCTTCAAGTGAACTCTTAAAACACTTTCTGGGACCACTGGCTCAGAGTATGTAGAGCCTGGCCCTTGGTTCTATGAACATCCTAACTGTTCTGACAGCGAAGATTTTGGAGCCCGAGGTGAGTCTGAGTCGATGCGTTGTGAGAACAGATTCAGTAGCATTGATGGCTTCTAGCTGACGTCAATACCTCCTTATTCAGGGCGCACTCACACTAGGCAAAGTCGCCCTGTACCGTACTCAAGTACGATTGTGTGCCGCCCCCCCCCCCCCCCGCCCCCCTCACACTCGGCAATCTCAACTGGGCCTGAGTACGGTTGCCTCTTGTACATACGTCTTCACGTCGTATTACGTTATCACCAAGCGTCCGCAGCTTAGTAGAACAACGATGGAGAACAACACGGAGAGCACAATAGGCACTTAACTGACTTTGTTGCTTATTTGGAGCCGTTCTACTGAGATACAGCCCTCTCTCACTGAGCGTTTTTTTATACTGCCGTTTTTATGCGCGCCTCTTTCCCAGCACGGTCCGCGCGTTTGCACTGCCCGAGGTAAATTGCCTGCTTGAGCTAGCACCCCAATTTACCCTCCTGAACCCTGCACACATTGGCGGTTTATTGGGTTTCATTCTGTTGTAAATGCGACGGCGCCGCGGTTGCGGGGGGGGGGGGGGGGGGGGTTGCGCTGTCTCCACAGAGACAAAGCAACGATATCTTGATCAGTTAACTTCTAACTTGAGAGAAAGTGAAATCGGGAGCTGCTGATCATGTGAGAGAAGGTGATGCAGTTAAACAAAGACGTTGAAAGATGGTGCAATCTACGAGAGAGATGCAGAGGAACTATCCTTACAAGGCTTTTGTCGGATTAAAAAACCAGTGGTCAGCAACATTGCGATAACATAGCCTTAAGGTGCGGCCACACCAGACGCGTATTTCGCGTACTTCGCGTATGAAATCGCCATTTTTTCCATAGGGAACCATTGGTTTACGTGCGTATTACGCGTATTACGCGTATAAGCAACATTGTACGCGCGTATTGCGCGTATATTTACGCGCTATACGCGCGTAAAGTGCGTATATCGCGTACATTTCAAGAGTTCAAAAAATTGAACTTTTTACGCTCATACGCATGACGATTAGCCGTATTGCCCAATCAGCGTTGAGCTTGACCCGACGTCACTGGCAGAGAGTAGTGAGCTTGGACAGAAGCATACGGCCGACATCTTTCTTTATTCTGTGTGGAAATAGTAACATAGTTACGCCATTAAATGCTTTTATGGAAACATTTCTAGCGAGAAATGTGCATTTTACTTTCATAATGTTTGCTCGGTGAATGTGAAGGATGTTTGGTTTGACAGTTATGACGAAGAGGGAATGCTCCGTTCACTTGCATGGACAGAGTCTCTGGTTACTAAGCAACCTCAACGTCTTGGCGGACTATTTCTCTGCTGATCAACACTACAGACACTACACGAACAGAAATGGAGGTGGATCAAAATATCATCGTCGCCGTGTGCGGCCGTCCTGTCCTGTACGACACCACGATGGTGTCGTACAGGGACAGGAACAAAACAGAGAGGGCGTGGGTCGACGTGGCAGAGGATATTGGCGTTCCTGGTAAGATCAGTGAATAATGTGTGTGTGTATTTTGCTTGGCTTCAGCTATCGGTTGTGTTCTACTATGAAAAAAGTTAGCGCCGGTTAGCGGTAGCACCAGTTAGCAGTAATATTAAGTGATACTACTACAACAGACTGTCCCGCTTGTCAGGTTACACAACTTAATATGTATATATGTTCTTGTCAGTGGACGTATGTCGCAGGAGGTGGAAGTCACTCAGGGACAGGTATAGCGCGTATTGCGCGTATGCGACCATTTTTTACACAAAATGGTCAAGCAACATTATACGCGCGTATCTCGCGTAAAAAGTACGCGAGATACGCGTCTGGTGTGGCCGCACCTTTACATCCTACTTTTCAACTATAGGCCCGCTAAACCTGCAGAGAGAAACCTTATGTGAGTTCGGAGGACCAGGTCCATGGTTATACAGGAGTAGCAATATCACAAATCTATTTCATATTTTAAGGAATAGGCTGCTCATGAAATAAGGAATAATTCTGATACATGGTCTATATTGTGAAGATATGATGCCAATGTTTGGAAATCAGACTCACTAAAGGTTAAACACTGCGGAGATTGGCTCAGTGCCAGCTACAGAAAACATTCAGAGAAGACAACAATGCACAGGGCTTCCTATCTGAATGGAGTTCAAGTACTACGGTTCTCTTACCTTCGGATGGCAATCAATTGTCAAAGAAACGTTCTTCCGGCATCCAAGCAAAGTGAGAGAGCGGTGAGATGAGGATATACCTCCATTATTGGGTTTGGTATAAGTTGCCAGGACGTCCTGTAGTTCAAGCATACAGGAGGAATGTGTAGGACTTTTAGACATGATTGACAGCACTGTATTCACTTAAATTGTTTCATGCCTTCAAAATGTTGTGGTTTAAAATTTTTTTTTTTTTTTTTTTTACATTCAGCTACTCATTTTAATATCAATCACAATCATTCAATAATCCACTTTAATAAATGTTTAACTTACATTAGAATCAGCCCAGCTGTAATCACACGTTGGATTGCTCTTAGGGTTTGAGATGTTGTACGTCGTTGCTTTGCCCTGATGGGTGACTGTGCACGTGTCACCAACTGTAGATGAAAGAGAAAGGGTGTCTAACTGTATCTATAACAAAGAATATAGAGACATCAATATGAACCTTTGTACAATCTTATCTTTGAAGAAATTAACCTGAATGAACATGAGGTAATGAAGAGGAAGATGTAGACCTGACATGGACAGACATTAAACGATAGGCCTACCAAATAAACAATGAAGCATTAATTTAGGCTAAGACACAGCCAGGCTCAATACAATTCTAGTGAAGCTAATACAGATAAGGAGGTTGATTATCTAGTTTGAATTCTTTGAAAAGCCTAACAAAGGAGGCTCCTTTATTAGACTTGGCCAAGAATTCAAACTATTAGCTTGCCGTGCGACAGGGGGATAATAAAAAACAAACACAGTACCCGTGAGGTATTTATGGACAAGGGCGATTCTTCTATCAAAGAAAATGTCAAGCAGAAGTTAGCAGGCTACACTGTGTCGGGGTGCTATGAGGTCACGATGCTTACGTAGCTGCGGCGGTTTTCGCCATCCGGCCTAACCTGGCCTAGCATAAGGGTACTGTCGGCGTACTTATTAGTGGCGGAACAACTTTACAAAGGGCCCTGTGGCAGATATGGGTCATGCCCTGTGGCAGATGGGTCCCCCCCCAACACACACACACACACACATGAATAAAGACACATACACACTCGGGCTGCGCACCACATCTAATTAGAAGGTCTGGTTGGGGCATAATATAATAACCCTTACACTGTTTTATTTGATTAATTTGATATATTTGTTTTCCTTTTATAATCTACCTATATATTTTGTGATAGAAATGTTGGTAGTTTGAGGAATTGTTAAAATGCCATTTTCCAACCCAACCTGTATAGGCCTAACATTAACTGTTCATCTCGATTTTATTGACAAGGCATTCGACGCGCCTTGCGTTCAGCAAAGTCATTGACAATGTGCGTGTGCTCGTTCACTCTCAATTGACAAGATGATGATTGGCCATATCGTCTCTGAGAGAGTAAACGAGCAGCCTACAGCTACGGTTGGCTACGGTTGACGTTAGATGATTTTCAACGAGCAGATACCCGTCATGCATTTGGGTACCATATCATGAATTTATTTGATTAAATACGAAAAGCAAGAACATAGATTAACTAAAAAGTCACTAATGTATTCCTTTTCAAGATTGTTTGCGGGATTTCATCTCACAGATTTTTTTATGTTTTTTGACTTTGACTCCCACCATGATCAAATAGTATAACTAAAATCACTGGTAATCCTAAATGTCGACTTCAGTTACCGGAGGACACGCAGACTGAAGTTGGCTACATGCCCTGACATGCCCTGACATGCCCTGATGGTGAGCGGAAACCCCCCACGCCGATAGTGATTGGCCCAGCCCAGTGTCAATTGAGCCGCTGATCAACTGGTTTTATGGACCGGTCGGACCAATACAAAAAAAGTGCCGTGACTATCGACCCACCGGGAAAATCCCCGGCTCATCCCGCAGCGCGAGTGCTGCTTACCAAAAGTGACTCAATGGGCACTTGCATTCCACGCCCTGCCCCAAGCCAGGGAGCAGGGTGTATAGTCCTCATTTAAAGTTTGAGAATAAGTTGATATTTACCAGATAAAACTGCGAGTAATTTAGACCTATTGTTTATATGCGATGGAATGCGAGATAGTCGCATGTTCACCGGCCCACACGCTCTCACTCGAAATCTAGTCCACGCTAAAACTTACCGGTAAATAAGGCTGGAATGAATAAAAAAAGCCACTTCATTCCGACTCCAAATTCGATCCTTTGTGGTATGGTCGTCTCGGGCTAGGTATGACTCGGAGAGTGGTTAATGTTCCACAGGTGGTTTATTCTAACAGAGACACAAGGTAAACGAGCTTGCGTTCTGTGAACAGGTGGACAGAGTAGCCTATAGTGCAGAATGGTAAATTAAACCACGCCTAAATGTACCCGGGTAAACCCCCGGTCTGTCTAGGCTTAAGCGGAAATTGCAAAGTGGCAAAGTTTAGTCTTTAACTTATCTACAAAATCATAAAATGGTGTTGTCAATTATGTGGAGAAGAAACCATTGAAACATGTCTCCGAGACGCGCCGAAACTCCGAGGAGGCAACATGTCAGCCGTCACCTCCGGGGCTCAGAGACTCGCTAAGAGAGCCGCCAAGAGGTTGTGATGAGCTCGGAGCGGGACGCAGAGGAACAAGGGAGAGACATGCGAGCAACGGCATTTTCATCCGTTATATAAATATCTCATACATAAATAAAAGAATATCATTACTAAATAATTATGCAGGTTTTATAATAACAATAATTACAAAGAGTAATATTTAATTAATTTGCGGTGCTGTGATGCGTTTTCATCAGTGTGTGTGTGTGTGTGTGTGTGTGTGTGTGTGTGTGTGTGTGTGTGTGTGTGTGTGTGTGTGTGTGTGTGTGTGTGTGTGTGTGTGTGTGTGTGTGTGTGTGCGCTTACGCATCATGTTTGTGCGTGTGTGGAGGCTTGAGAGGAGTGGACAGAGGGGGAGAGAGTGAGCTATATAGGCCATCAGGAGAGAGTGAGAGGGGGAGAGCAAGAGCGAAGGAGCGAGAGCAGCAGAGCCCTGAAGACTGTGCCTTTGTGCTCGTGTAAAGCTGGAGAGACCACATTTGTCACATGCGCTGTACATCCAGGCCTGCATCGCATCAGCTCCACTGTGGTGGAGGAGACCTTCAGACCTGCAGACTAAACACGTGGAGGACGTTCCAACAGGAGTCCCAGCAGCCTGTGAGCTTCACACCCGTCCAGAGGTTAGCAGAGGCCTCTAACACAAGAGGCTCACGGTGAATTCATTTTCAGGGGTACGGGTTAGGGGGCGGCTTGCTCGAGGAGGCCCACGACTGTGGACATTGGGGGTACGAACCCAGAGCGTTGGGCCTGGGGGTCCAAGGCTAGACACCACAGCACTAGCCTGGCCTCCTGCACTCCTATACGGATGACAAGGCACTCGCACTTATTGTATGCTGTAGCCACAGAGAGACAGATCAATCATATGTAACAGCTGTAACAGCAAAACAATAACAATCAGCGTCAGTACCATCCTTCTCCACGAGGTGGCACCAGTAGACAGCGTTTGGCTCACTGCACTTTCTCTCTGACATCAACCCTCGACAGTCAACTTTGCTCTAAGCATGAATTTCAGGATTCAAACTGGACATTACTTGAAAACTGTACTATCCAGTTGATCCACCTATGAGCAGTTTCAATAAAAATCGGTGTTTTAATGAAATAAATTGTAAGTTATGTTTCTTTATTAGTGAAATGTGCAACATTTTCAATTGTAGTAATTCAGGTAAAGCGAAATTGTGACATTTTCTCTGGGATACATTGCATTCTAGTGGTGCACAGTTGTACCTTATTTTACAATTTATAGCTTAGCATTGCATATTTCTCCCCATTATGCAAGAAACTGTTGGTACCGTGCACATGACGTTGATATGACCTACACCAGGCCTATTCAACTAGCGGCCCGTGGGCCAAATGCGGCCCCTCTTAATTTTTTTCTGGCCCGCAAGAGGTTGCATGCAAAAAATAAATAAAATAAAGGAGAAACATAGTTGCATGCAAATCAGGTTTCTGTGTGTAGCCGGTGATACTAGCCAGTATCAGTACCCCACAATCAGGAACTGGCATCACTTATTCTGACAATGTTTGGCTCAACCGATACGTATGAGTCTAGCTTTTCTCATATGAATGCCATCAGAACAAGGGCACGTTGCTCGATGACCTATGAGAAGCTGCATGAGTGTCTCAGGATGAGCCAAACTAGGCAAACAAGGCAGTGCAATCTTTCTCACTGACTCACTGGCTCAAAATGTCTCATATGTACAGTAGTTCTGTTTTGTGATGATTCAAACAACATTGTGGAATTCTAAATACGTGTCCAAAATATGTGAGAACAAAATCTTTTATAATGATACGATTAAAGTGAAGAAGGAAGGAATGCGTCCGACAAGTTTATTCCATGTAATAGTACTATATATATTAAGTTAACACTACTGTAGGTACGATTTATTTTTAGCGATTCATTGACGTAGTTTTACTCTGTGTGGCCCATGAACCCCCAGTGGTTTTCCTTTTCGGCCCACTTGTTAAGGAGGTTGAATAGCCCTGACCTACACCTTATATTTATCAACAAGTTAGGAATACAGATTCACACAAGCCCACTTAAACGTGATTGTCTTTATTATTCATATTGTGATCAAAAACAATAAGAATGTGTTTCAAAAAACACATTTCTTTTTAAGAGTCCTCTCTTAGTTTGGAAGATTGGGAAGCTAAGATGGTCCTCAATTTGATCAAGAACACAGACGACATCAAAGTTACACCTTGATGTCAAAATACAAAATCACATTAAGCATTATAAGAATATAAAAAATGTTCTATTTACACAGGGGAACGGAATTCTTAAATAAAAAGTAATGCATTATGGGTAATTATTAGGTGATACAGAGCGAAAGTATCTTAGAGAGGTTTTCCGCAGGTCTCACTTTGTCGATACATAAATAGTTTGTTAAAGTTATGTTGGAGTACAGATTTGTAGAAGTTCAGAAAAGTGTTCTCATATTCATCAATGTTTTCCTTCGTTGTTGAGGTTGTTGTGAAAGTCCCGCCCTCACTCTGACCGCTATACCCATGTGGCTGAAGTCCCGCCCTCACTCTGACCGCTATACCCATGTGGCTGAAGTCCCGCCCTCACTCTGACCGCTATAGCCATGTGACTGAAGTCCCGCCCTCACTCTGACCGCTATACCCATGTGACTGAAGTCCCGCCCTCACTCTCACCGCTATACCCATGTGACTGAAGTCCCGCCCTCACTCTGACCGCTATACCCATGTGACTGAAGTCCCGCCCTCACTCTCACCGCTATACCCATGTGACTGAAGTCCCGCCCTCACTCTCACCGCTATACCCATCTGACTGAAGTCCCGCCCTCACTCTGACCGCTATACCCATGTGACTGAAGTCCCGCCCTCACTCTGACCGCTATACCCATGTGACTGAAGTCCCGCCCTCACTCTCACCGCTATACCCATGTGACTGAAGTCCCGCCCTCACTCTGACCGCTATACCCATGTGACTGAAGTCCCGCCCTCACTCTCACCGCTATACCCATGTATAGCGGTGAGAAAAAAAAGCGGTGATAAAAAAAATAAAAAAATAAAAAAAATGAAATTCAAAAACTCACTGACACTCTGCGAGAAAGAGAAGCTCTCCTGTCCGGCCTCATGGATGTAGCTGCCAGGCAATCCAAGCGGCTGGCATCCTTCACTGCTAGTATGCAGGACACGGTGCACTGGGATCCCGCCAACTATTCTCAGTCCTGTTCCACACCGCACATACGTGGGCATCCAAGGAAATTAGCGGAGGCTAGTGAGGCATCACCACCTAGCCTGGAAACCTTAAACCGCTTTGCACCGCTACCTATTGATGATCCTCCGGCGCCGTCCTCTTCCCGGGCTGTTGGCTCTACGGATGGTGACCTTTCCGGCCTGGCCCTCCATCGGTCGAGTGCAGATCCGCGGACGTCGGCTCCTCCACTGGCCTCGACTCACCACCAGGCTGACGACGCCTCGCCTCCATCAACTCAGCCGGACACATCGAGGGCTGTTGCAACGATGAATGACCCACCACTGCCCACCCTGGATCGAGCGACTTCAAAGTCCGCTACACAGCAAGTGAAACCACCATCCGGCTTCCGACCCTCGCTGCAACTCACGGCTGGACAAGCTGACACCTGTCCAGGTGCCAGTGTGAACCCCTTTCCCACTGGGTCTGCAGCAAATCGGTCATCCTCTCGTCGGTCGCTCCTGAAGGAGGCCGTCAGGTGTTCGCAAGCTCTCTCTGCATCAGATGCCGCTGAGCACATCACCAGCCAGCCAGCCAGAGACCCCAACCGGGGTCCTCCTCAATCGGGATCAACTGGTGTTCGGTGTGGGGAGTCCTCCACCCAGCAGCTGGCCGTGCCTTCTCTGTCGGGTGCCTCGTCGGATGGGGGCAGTGGGCTCTCTTCTTCAGGTGAGGGCTCCCAGCCGACACCGCTGTTTCCTCCAACTACCCTCATAATCGGCGACTCTATTACCAGGCATCTGCGCTTTGTGAACGCTATCACACGTTGTTTGCCAGGCGCCTTGGTAACTGATGTCCTGGTTAAGCTCCTGAAAATGCTGCCTTCTCTTCCATCTTCAATCACTAGGATCATTGTCCATGTCGGGTCAAATGACTCTGCCCGTTGTAAATCAGAGCCCATGAAAAATGTTTTTAATACTCTCATTAGCTTCCTTAAGCAGTGTGGCAAAACTGTTTTTATCTCTGGGCCAATTCCTATATTAGGACACGGCGAAGAACGTTTTAGTAGACTTTTAAGCTTAAACACTCGGCTGCGGGCCACTTGCTGGGGAAACAACGTGGGATTTATTGACAATTTCGATGCATTTTGGAATAGAGAGTCACTCTACTCGTGGGATGGTCTGCATCTGAGTGCAAAGGGCTCATGCGTGTTAGCGGCAAACTGTCGCTACACAGCGACACACCATCACCATGTCCGTCTCCGAAAATGACTACCTCCGTCGGTCACCCAGCCATTTCCGCAGTCTGCGACCCCACCGCAGCCTGCAGCCACCGCAGCCTGCAGCCTCCACCGCCCCCTACTGTCCCAAACCTTTGCCGCTAGCGCCTCCCACCGTTTCGCTCAGAGACACGTTCCCTTATCGTCGAACATCCCCGTGATGATCGGACACAGAAGGACTATGACGCGCACAGCTCGCAAAGTGAATCTCACAAACCTGCTCTCCACATCACTTCAGCTGCAAAATAACTCACAAGAGTCGGCCCCGGCTCGCACTGTGAAGCTAGCTCTCTTGAATGTTAGATCACTTGCAAATAAGTCATTTCTGATAAATGATCTCATTTCCACACATGACCTTGATTTCCTGCTATTAACTGAAACATGGTTAAATGAAGCAAATAGTGCTGTCACCCTCATTGAGTCCGCTCCTCCTAACTACGATTTTCTGTCGTCTTTTAGAGAATCAAAAAAGGGGGGAGGTTTAGCCACAATATTCAAAACTTTGTTTCAATGTAAACAGTTATGTCATGGTCAATTTTCATCATTTGAGTATATGTGTGTCCTAATTAAGGGTTCCCCTCGGATTCTTACGGTGACAATCTATAGACCCCCCAAACAGTCTGAAAGAGCTTTTATAGATGAATTTAGTGATCTCCTGTCAATCATATGTGTTGAATTTGACTGTCTAATCATCTCAGGAGATTTCAATTTGCATATGGACAAATCAGACAACATATACACCAAAGATTTCCTTGCTCTATTGGACACTTTCAGTCTTACCCAGCATGTCCAAGGCCCCACACACTCCCATGGTCACACTCTTGACCTTATCATCACTAAGGGTCTCAGTGTCTCAGTGACAATCAAAGATTTAGCCCTATCTGACCATTTCTGTTTATTTTCTGATATATCTATGTCCCCCTGTATTCAGAGTAGCTGCATAATGACTGGAAGGAGGATCATAAATGAAAACACAGCAGCTCTCTTTGAACAAGCTCTCATACAAATTCCAGTTTTCCCTACCTCTGGTGATTCTGTGAATGATCTATTGGAACTTTTTAATACAAAAGTGGAATCCATCATGAATAATGTTGCTCCTCTTAAACTTAAGTCAATTACCAGCAAACAGAAAGCCCCATGGTTAAATAGTCCAATCGTTAAATTCATGAGAAGAGAGTGTAGGAAAAGTGAAAGAAAATGGAGGAAAAATATACTTCAAGTTAACCTACAGATCCATAAAGAGAATCTCCGCAAATACAATTTTGAGGTATGTAAGGCCAGGCAATCTTATTTCTCAGATCTAATAAACAACAACATAAATAATACCCGTACATTATTCCTGATGGTTGGAAAGCTAACAGATCCTCCCTCCAAACTGCCCTCAGAAATGCTCTCGAGCAAATCATGTGATGAATTTGCCACATTTTTTAAAAACAAAATTGAGAACATCAGATCAAACATTGGTTCTCAATTACAGTCTGCTCATTGTCCAGAAATAGGCATCCTAAGGGAAAACAATCCCCTCATGTCAGAGTTCAGTCTGATGGACACTAATACACTCGAAAAAACCTTAAAAAGCCTCAACTCCTCCACCTGCAGTCTAGACACAATCCCTACAAACTTTTTAAAAAATATTTTTCATCTATTATCGGACAGTGTACTCCAAATTGTGAACTTGTCACTTCAGTCAGGAATTTTCCCAGAATCCCTGAAAATGGCTGTTGTAAAGCCCCTGCTCAAGAAGAAAAGCCTTGACCCATCGGTATTAAATAACTACCGACCCGTATCCAACTTGCCCTTTATTGGGAAACTTATTGAGAAAGTGTTTTTTAATCAGTTGAGCGATTTTTTAACAGCAAATTGCTGCCTTGATCCGTTTCAGTCAGGCTTCCGGGCAAATCATAGTACTGAAACAGCTCTTATAAAGGTCCTGAATGACATACGTCTCAACTCAGACTCCGGTAAAACTTCAGTGCTTGTATTACTGGACCTCAGTGCAGCATTTGATACAATTGATCATAGCATACTCCTTCGCCAATGAGAACATGGGGTTGGACTTTCAGGCAGAGTAATCAACTGGCTGAAGTCCTATCTGCAGGAGAGAACTTTCTTTGTTGCCCTTGGTAACTACACCTCAGCTCTAGCACCCTTGACGTCAGGTGTCCCACAAGGGTCAATCCTGGGGCCACTTCTTTTTAATCTCTACATGCTCCCACTGGGTCAGATTATAAAGAACACTCAGGTTTCATACCACAGCTACGCAGACGACACACAACTTTATTTAGCCCTGTCACCCACTGATAAGGATCCCCTTGGCTCACTATGTGACTGCCTAGACCAAATAAATAGTTGGCTGTCACAAAACTTTTTACAACTGAACAAAGAGAAGACCGAAGTAATTTTATTTGGGAGGAAGGATGGAAAAGACAAAATGGCTACACTTTTAAGGACAAAGGGGTTTGAAGTTAGGACTAAGGTCAGAAACCTTGGAGTCATAATTGATAGCGACCTCAACTTCGACAAGCATATGAGAGCTGTAACTAGGACATCTTTTTATCACCTGAAAAATATTGCCAAGCTGAGAGACCTTATGTCCCAGTCTGACCTGGAAAAGCTTGTCCATGCTTTTATTTCAAGCCGGCTAGACTACTGCAACGGTCTCTTCACAGGACTCCCAAAAAAGACCATTAAACAACTTCAATTAGTTCAAAATGGTGCAGCACGAGTGTTAACAAAGACCAGAAAAAGAGAGCATATCACCCCTATACTGAAGTCCTTGCATTGGCTGCCAGTTTATTTTAGAATACATTTTAAAGTACTGCTACTGGTTTTTAAAGCATTACATGGGATGGGGCCAACATATATATCTGACATGTTTACATTTTACATCCCCCTCAGGCCTCTCAGGCCACAGAAAAGCCAGGTATTATGCATACCATATACTCGCACCAAACAGGGTGAAGCTGCTTTCAGCTACCATGCAGTCCAGATTTGGAACAAACTCCCTGATCACGTTAAGAATGCTCCAACCATTGCCAATTTTAAAACGCAATTGAAGACCACCCTCTTCTCCATGGCATTTTCCTGTTTTTAATTTATTTTATTCATCAATTTGATCTCTCCTTTTTATCTTTTTATTACTACTATTGCGATATGCTGTCTACTTGTACTATTACTGTGATATGTTTTATGCGTGTGATATGTTTCTTACTTGTGTAATTCAATTTGAGGTAATGCCTCAGCTGTGTAAAGCACATTGTGTCTACCTGGAGTATGAAATGCGCTATATAAATAAATTGCCTTGCCTTGCCTATGTGACTGAAGTCCCGCCCTCACTCTCACCGCCATACCCATGTGACTGAAGTCCCGCCCTCACTCTCACCGCTATACCCATGTGACTGAAGTCCCGCCCTCACTCTGACCGCTATAGCCATGTGACTGAAGTCCCGCCCTCACTCTCACCGCCATACCCATGTGACTGAAGTCCCGCCCTCACTCTCACCGCTATACCCATGTGACTGAAGTCCCGCCCTCACTCTCACCGCTATACCCATGTGACTGAAGTCCCGCCCTCACTCTCACCGCCATACCCATGTGACTGAAGTCCAGCCCTCACTCTCACCGCCATACCCATGTGACTGAAGTCCAGCCCTCACTCTCACCGCTATACCCATGTGACTGAAGTCCCGCCCTCACTCTGACCGCTATACCCATGTGACTGAAGTCCCGCCCTCACTCTGACCGCTATACCCATGTGACTGAAGTCCCGCCCTCACTCTGACCGATATACCCATGGGACTGAAGTCCCGCCCTCACTCTCACCGCTATACCCATGTGACTGAAGTCCCGCCCTCACTCTCACCTCTATACCCATGTGACTGAAGTCCCGCCCTCACTCTGACCGCTATACCCATGTGACTGAAGTCCCGCCCTCACTCTCACCGCTATACCCATGTGGCTGAAGTCCCGCCCTCACTCTGACCGCTATACCCATGTGACTGAAGTCCCGCCCTCACTCTGACCGCTATACCCATGTGACTGAAGTCCCGCCCTCACTCTCACCTCTATACCCATGTGACTGAAGTCCCGCCCTCACTCTCACCTCTATACCCATGTGACTGAAGTCCCGCCCTCGCTCCCCTACCTGTAGAAGGTAAAGATAGGGGTAGAGGTAGTCACTCTCGGTCACTCTCGGTCACTAGGAGTTCAGAGGTGGTCCAGTCTACCAGCTCCGGCCCTGAGCCGCTTCCCTCGCTGGGTCAAGACCCGCGGGGGGGCGGGGGCCCGGAGGTCAGGGGCCCCCTGGAGGGAGGGGGGGTGTGGTAGGGGCTGAACCTCAGCCAGGGCTGGGAGCCTCACGGGATGGGGGCCCCTGGAGAGAGAGACCGGGATGAGTCCTGGTCGAAGAGTTCTACGGTACAGAGAGAGATTCATACCCAACATGCAGGAGGATGGGTTCTGCTCGGGGCGGGCCGGCCTCTGAAGCCCTTCAGACTCTAACTGGGATGAACTAACTGGGATTAAAGGGCTAAAGAAATAGGTATGGATTGTTGGTTCTCTTTCTTCTGACAAAGGGTCTTATTGTTAGTCGCTCTGGATAAAAGCGTCTGCTAAATGTCCTAAATGCAAATGTAGTTGAACTAGTTTTCTATGCTTACTCTTTTCAACAAGGATGTTTCTTCTCCTGTCAGGTGCTCTTCTGTCCATAACCGTAAACGGACACACACACTTTCATTAATAACAACAATGTCATCTTTATTCATTGAACACATGACAATAGTTGACATTCTTCTTACATTTTTAGTAACCATACTTAACTATTCCCACGTTGGACCATCAAACCTTCAGTGTTCATTTTGAATCATCTGCTGTTGCAGATGATTATTCTCCTACTTTGGTGGATTTGTGTGGGACATGGTAAGAGCAACGAAGCTGGCAACGAGACCATGAAGGACTAACGGGACTATCTTACTATATACTGGATTAACATACCAGACCAGACACTTAAAATGAGGTAGCACCTGGTGTTTTCTTGACTCTGTTGCAGCAGTCACTGTTAAATTGATAAGATACATGGTCAAATGTTGTGTAGTAGTGCGTGCTGTGTGACCTAAGAATGCAATATGCTAAAGCTCAGGAAAGAAGAGGAAAAGGCCTGCTACATCATACTATTGACGTAATATTGACCCTTCTGCATTAAGTCATCTGAACATTGACCATTTAGCATGACTTTCGTATGGATTTCAGGCTAACATTGTTGCTCATAGTCACAAAATACTCAAAATATTATTAACATGGCCTATTCAATTTAAATGTCTTGTTAAACATTTCAAATGATCAATCTTAATTATTTATTGTTTGCACTATACCAACTAATCTTCCTTACTTAAATGTATTAATGTAGTCATGTGTTTCGTTGTTCATAACATTGTATATTGTGCAGAGATTGTAAGAAGTGCAAGACTGAGATCATTTGCAAGTCAAGCCAATTTATTTATGAAGCAAAGAACAATCAGAGTTGAACCACATGCTGACGTTTCTGTGGTTAGTAACTTCCCTTCTATGAGTCATCATCACGCCACATCGGAAGATTAAAGAAACGCCCCCTTGCAAATGTCTCAAGAACACAGCCCATGCTGAACCCTTAACCGTATACATAATCCATCCAGAAATCAAAGAGACAGGAGAATAACATGTATTTATATCTAATAAGGTTGATTATCTTGATCCTGTTAAAATATATATATAGTTGGGTATATTGAGTTTGAAATATATTTTAGAATTTTTGTATAACATATACTGTATAGATTTTTTTATAAGTCCATGGTCGTAAATTAAATGCAATATTCGAGAGAAAGAGAGAGAGAGTGTGAGAAAGAGGAGTATCGAGTACAAAATTCAAATCGATAATAATATCCATTTATATGCACGTGACTCCAAAGTGCACACCCTGGTGCAGCATGAAGAGCTTCCACAGCTTCAGTACATATGCCTCCCATGTTGATCAGCAATCACAACCACTGGATTTATATTATTGTTTTCATTTGAACATTCTAACTCACTCCACTTAATAATAATAATAATAATAATAATAATAATAATAATAATACTTTGTCTAGTATATAATAATATAATATTCATATTTGTATAGATTTATACTATTCATGCTATTCAGATTTATACATGATCCTGTTTCTGTGTTCCTGGACCAAAATCACTCCAAAGTGCACACTCTGGTACAGCATTAAGAGTCTGCCAGCTTCCACAGCCAATAGAGCTCGACCTTGTCTCGTGTCTAAACGTCTAGCATCGGTGTATCTTCTGGTCTTCCATCTGCTCCCCTTCCGCTTTGTGGTTCGTTGGAAGAACACGCTCTCTTGAACCGCTCGAACAAACTATCATTAGAAAGTGAAAAAATGGCATCATCATGAATAACCATCAGGTAAATATTTAAACCATATCAAAATGTATAATTCTAAGGAAAAAAAATCTATGAAAAAGAATAATTTATTCAAAAATTGTGTGGTGCACAATAATCTCAAGTTACCGTTTACTATGTTATCCATAAGACATTGTGTGGCAAAGTCCTACTATCAACAGAATCTGCTTCAACAGTAAATCAACAGTAACCAGTCAGACCACATCAGCCTATTGTTGATCTTTCTATCGTTCGCTCTGTGCATACATTTCACTACACTATGTAGTCCTGGGCTCTATCGGGTGTTTAATCCATATTCAATTCAGTAATCAACTGCTGAAGATTCTTCAATGCACTAGAGCACAATAATATTGTTCGACCCCTCATAATATGGGTTTCAAACAGCCACACTGAACATCCAGAAGAATATATGTAGGCTTACAATCACACACATTAGATTCACAGTAA
Organism: Gadus macrocephalus; assembly: GCF_031168955.1. Classification (NCBI taxonomy): domain Eukaryota; kingdom Metazoa; phylum Chordata; class Actinopteri; order Gadiformes; family Gadidae; genus Gadus; species Gadus macrocephalus. The sequence goes on from NC_082388.1 coordinate 26,857,214, forward strand.
AGAGGCAAAATGTTAGTACTTCCGCTCAATTTGAATTTCAATCAGTACTACGACTGGGTCTGCGGTATGTTAGTGGGATTTCTCTGTCCAAATTTTCTGCGTCCAAACAGCGAACAGACGGAGCGGTTGAGAACAATGACGTTAAAGTCAGCTCTCTTAGACGGACATCCTCACGCACAGTGTTTGGTTTGCTTACAGCCTGCGCGCAACGCTAGTGATTGGTTTTGGCAGATCCTGAGTGGCACTGGGCAGATCCAATAGTTTTAAACTTCAACAGACCCGCCTTCAAGTGAGTTAACATTTGTCAATTGAGTAGGTCCAGACTCTCTGCACAAATGAAATGTAGTGCGAGAGTCTGGTAGTACCAGGCTAACAAAATATGGCGATATAAGTGAAAATATTGTTTAGCCAGCAGCGTATTACTGAATTGCACATTGATTGATTGGGGGAGGAAGGTTCATAATTACTGGCTGAGCCTGCGACAATGAGGACATTTGACTGTAATCAAAAACGTTGTTTGTAATACCTGTTTTCTTTCCTTCTGCAGCAGATCAACGCAATGACCACCGCAATGACCATCGCAATGACCCCAACAGTCCCGACCACAGTCCATGCAATGCCCCCTGGAGTCAAGACTACAGCCAGAGCCAGGCTGCTGTTGATTATGGGGTCAATGTGTTCTACAAGCAGAAATACATTGAAGGGTCATTGACAAAGCCTCTGAATCTGAATCAACGCATAGTTAGACCAGAAACTAATGGCTAACACACTCAGCCTCCCCCAACAGGGTTTTCTTAACTCTGTTGTACCCATATGATGTCTGTGAAATTGCTGACTATATTTCAAATTAATCTACAGATACGGGTGTTGAATATCTTGGTTTAGGTTTGGCAAACACTACAGATCGTTCTAATTTAATGAGGTAAATCAAAGTTTTGCTTTGGAATTCAGGGTTAATATACTATACTGCTTTGACCGCCATAGAGAAGAATTAGAGAAGAATAATAATCAACAGCAAACGATTGTATTCAGGAAAAAAACATTTGCTCATGAAATGAACGTTTCTGACAAACAATTAGTTTAAGATTTGTCGGTGGGATTAGCTGTAGAAGTACAATTCTGACTGGTCAAGTTAATTGTACATCCCTCAAAATACTTCAGTTGAACATTAGATGACCAAACAACAAAAACAAGCAAAGTTCAGTAGAAAAAGGGAAAACATTTAAAACATAAACAAATTATGACCACATTAGGTTCACATGTTGCCATTTGTGGAGTTGATGAAAATAATGCATCCCTACCTGGAGGTTCTGGTGCAGCAGTGAAGTTAGCTGTTGAAATAAACATGCAAGGAAAACAATAACTAAAACTTGAAAAGTAAATATTCAAATAATTAAACTATATTCATTTCATCATTTTAGCTGTAGAAGTACAATACTGACAGGTCAAGTTAATTGTACAGCCCTTAAAATACTTCAGGTCAACACATTAGATGACCAAACAACATTAACAACCAAAGTTCAGTATAAAAAGAAAAAACATTTAAAATAAAAACAAATACCGACCACATATGGCCTAGTTTGATTCTATATATATATTGTAGACATTCGTAATCTACCAGATAACTAAGACAGAAGACAATAGGTTTGCATGTTGCCATTTGTGGAGTTAGTGAAGATAATGCATCCCTACCTTGAGGTTCTGGTGCAGCAGGGCAGTTAGCTGTTGAAATAAACATGCAAAATAAACATTAACTAAAACTTAAAACCAACCATTCAAATAAATCAACTCTATACTCATTTTATCCCCAAGAAATTGGTTCCATCAACACATCAGATTAACCAACACAGTCTCACTCCGAGAACGTCAACCGACTGTTGGCAAAGGCCCTTTAGCGTCGGTGACTGACGGGAAAGGTATCCTTTTTAGTCGGTCGGTGACGGTAAAGGTACCCTTCGGCGTCTTCTGCATACGGAATGGGGGGTGCCTCACTACGTCTCTAATAGACGCTGTGAGCATCTTTCCTATTGGATAGTTTTTAGGATATTCTTCTGTGAAAATGGCGGACATACTTTTTATCCTGGGTGGAAAATATGATATTTTAGCATAGTTATACCATTAAAAGTGTTTATGTAAATATTTTTAGCGAGAAATGTGCATTTTACTTTCATAATCCTCGTTCGGCGAATGTGAAGGATGTTTGGTTTGATAGATATGACGAAGAATATTTCATCGGGCGATAATGGCCGGCGTACAGGCATCCCGGGCTCACGAAAATAGGTGACACTGTCACATTATTTAATCTATTGAAACGTGATCAGGTACACGTATTTTCTAAATGTTCGTGTCAAAAAGCACAATTTTCAAACTCATGCATATATCAATTGGAAGTATTTGTCGTGATTTGTCACTAAGCACGACTTCCATCTAAGGTTCCGTCCGGGAGCTTTCTCCCTATTGTCCCTTAAGGAGCTCCGTACAGAACATTTATTGTTAAAAATTGTCTGTGATAACTAAGAATATGACAGCTTTTCCAGTCTCACCAATATGCGCACAGATCGCACGGTTTGACGCTTTCAAAATGCGTGCAGTAGGCCTACATACGCCAAATGACCATAACTACTGTGGAGGGCGGATACGTCCATTTCGCATGCATATGATACGCAAAACCCAGCATTAACTGAATGGGAGATGCAATATTTTAGGACAGATTCACCATTAAACGTGTTTCTAATGACATTTCTAGCGAGAAATGTACTTTTCCCTTGAATAATCCTCAGTCAGTGAATGTGTATGATCTTTATTAATCTTTATTATCTGAATGGGAAATTCAGCTCACGTGTTTCCTGCTTTTGTGTTATTAAACCGTTACTTTATGTAACTTTTAATGATATCATCTTGTTAGAAACACGTATATCTGAGAGCCAACCCAGTCGCCAAAAGCATACGTTGACAGTGTACGTTTTCGTGAACACTGGATTACGTCGCATTTCAACATAAAATAGCGTGTCACACACACACACACACACACACACACACACACACACACACACACACACACACACACACACACACACACACACACACACACACACACACACACACACACACACACACACACACACACACACACACTGCATTTCGCTGCCAAATAAAGAAATACTAAGGCAGAATAAAGAATAAATTAATTCATTATCATTCAACTTCAACATGCGTTATTACAGTATAGTGGTGGAGGGATGACGAATGTTGGCCAACCCGGAAGTGAGCGTCGCCCTGGGTTCCCTTGACAAAAAGCCAACAGGTTTTTCCATTTGATTTTGGATTATTGCAGAAAAATTAGCATCTTTGAAGCACCTCCTCAAAAACTGAAAATAAATAAAAATAACTGTGCTCCAAAGAAAGAAATGTAAACCAATGCATTCCGAATGGGAGTGTTTCTCCGATTTTTCCATGATACACAGAGCGAAATGTAAACCCATGCAAATAAAGACTTCATGGTCATAATCATTTAAATATCATTAATCTCCTGAGGGTGGTATTCTATTTTTTTCAACGGGGCTGAATCCAGTCACTTGACCGTCATGGTTGCTATGGTGGTTGCTATCCACCAGCCCCTCTAATCCTTACATGGCTCTAAAAACCACGCGGCAAATGAGCTGCCGTAAATTGTGTTGTTTTTGTCGTAAACTAGGGTCCGATGGTTAAAAAATAGACGGATATTCCAAGGTATCCTTAACAGGCAGCTTGGATGTTTTTATTTTCTGCAGTTTAGACTTCTTCTATAACCTATTTTTGAAAGCAAAACACCAAGCTCATTGATTTAACGAGGCAGGGTTATTTGAAACAATTTATTAAATAAATATTTATGAGAGGTCATTCCTTCTCCTGAGTTTTCTTCCTATTTATGTCTAGTGTACAACCCTACTGTCCACAAGCATCACCCCCCCCTCCCCATATGGATTTGGAGAATTGTTGCCACGTCCCAGTGGTGGAGGTATCATATATATGAAAGAGGGCATTCAATTATACTACAATGATCAATTAGGAGGCCGAAGCCCTAAAGGAAGTGATGCAATAGGTGACTGGGTCGACGACATTTAAATAAGCTTTACTTTGAGGTCTCTTATATATCAAAGGGGGTCTCAAAGGACGCATACGCTTCAACCTGTGGCTCCAGCCCTACAGGAAATGACTCAGCAAGTGCTCCATCTCGTTGCATCTGCACCCAGCGGCTCGCTTGCAAGATTTTGGCCTGAAGTTATTCCCAGACCTACACCGTAGCCATCCAACCTGCATATCTGAGAATCAGGCCTCTCTTTAATAATGACAAAATGTATGAGAGAAATACACATTAACTTTTGACTCATAAGCGGCGTGGTGCCGGCTCCTTTTGACCTTTTGACCCCAGACTTCTGGGGGAATAGCTGAATCAATTCATTAGTCAATCAAAAGCATGTAAATATCTTCCCGGTGGCGTAAGAGGGAGAACAACGGTACACCTCCATCCCACAAAAAATGGGGACTAGAAACTAACCTCTGTCTTATGTACATTTACTGTACTGTGGGAGGTCACGCCCCTTTTCCGGCCTTTTCGAGATAGCTAGGGATGCTAAAATGTTTACACACATTTCCCGGGGCCCCGAGAACGACATATCCGAGATTTGGAGTTCTAGCCCTTAGAGAAAAAAAGTTTTCCCAAATGGACTGTCATTTGGACAAAGCCCCTCAGAAGTGTTACCTGCAAGACCTAATGGTTCAGAATGTGGTGGAAAAACAGTTTTTGAGATAGGAAGGTCCTACCGCCCTGAAATTTGAATACCTTATTCTAAGGCCTAACTGGGACCCCCACACCGAAACTTGGCCCGGTCGGACCCCGAGGGCCGGAATGGGGGGCCCTTCCTGCCCTAAACTTGGCCCAGTCGGACCCCGAGTGCCGGAAGGGGGGGCCTGGACTTTCATAATCCTCGCTTGGTGACTGTAAAGGATGTTTGGTCGGATGTTATGACGAAGAATCATAATGTGAATGTGAATATTCTATAAATGTCTTGATATCATCTTTCGTCTCAACACTTCTGCTGCAGCCGCTTAAAGTCTCAATCAATTCATTAGAAGTATGAAAATATCTTCCCGGTTACGTAACGGGGCAAACAAGGTGTCCTTTGACATCTACGCTTCCAGGCGATTGCAACGGTGCCACACATGAGCATATTCGAACATGTTTAATGGTAGTAATTAGCTGTCGAAATTGGAGGCCTTAATCAATAATGAGCAGCTATTGATTTGCTTCCCGATAGAAATTTGTGACAAATGACATGTTATTTAGCCTCTACACGTTGAGTTGAGTCCAATGACACCAAGCATGACACTCTAGAAAATGGTAACATGTATTTTACATGGTACACCTAGGTCTAGGACATGATCTCGGTGTAGCAAGAGGGCGAGCTTGATCTCATTGGACTCAGCTTAACGTGTAGATGCTAAATAACATGTAATTTGTCAAAAATCTCCATCGGGAAGCAAATCTATAGCTGGTCATTATTGATAAAGGCCTCCAAAATCGACAGCTAATTACTACCCCGAAACATATTCAAATATGATCATGTGTGGCACTGTTGCAATCGCCTCGAAACGTAGATGTCAAAGGACACCTTGTTTGCCCCGTTACGTAACCGGGAAGATATTTTCATACTTCTAATGAATTGATTCATATTTTAAGGTTCTCGGAGTGAGACTTTAAGCGGCTGCAGCAGAAGTGTTGAGACGAAAGATGATATCAAGACATTTATAGAATATTCACATTCACATTATGATTCTTCGTCATAACATCCGACCAAACATCCTTTACAGTCACCAAGCGAGGATTATGAAAGTCCAGGCCCCCCCTTCCGGCACTCGGGGTCCGACTGGGCCAAGTTTAGGGCAGGAAGGGCCCCCCATTCCGGCCCTCGGGGTCCGACCGGGCCAAGTTTCGGTGTGGGGGTCCCAGTTAGGCCTTAGAATAAGGTATTCAAATTTCAGGGCGGTAGGACCTTCCTATCTCAAAAACTGTTTTTCCACCACATTCTGAACCATTAGGTCTTGCAGGTAACACTTCTGAGGGGCTTTGTCCAAATGACAGTCCATTTGGGAAAACTTTTTTTCTCTAAGGGCTAGAACTCCAAATCTCGGATATGTCGTTCTCGGGGCCCCGGGAAATGTGTGTAAACATTTTAGCATCCCTAGCTATCTCGAAAAGGCCGGAAAAGGGGCGTGACCTCCCACAGTACAGTAAATGTACATAAGACAGAGGTTAGTTTCTAGTCCCCATTTTTTGTGGGATGGAGGTGTACATTTGTGGCTTAAGGTGTGTAGTCACAGCTGGCCTGTGGCCACGTTTTTGAAGTCTGGGGTCAAAAGGTCAAAAGGAGCCGGCACCACGCCGCTTATGAGTCAAAAGTTAATGTGTATTTCTCTCATACATTTTGTCATTATTAAAGAGAGGCCTGATTCTCAGATATGCAGGTTGGATGGCTACGGTGTAGGTCTGGGAATAACTTCAGGCCAAAATCTTGCAAGCGAGCCGCTGGGTGCAGGTGCAACGAGATGGAGCACTTGCTGAGTCATTTCCTGTAGGGCTGGAGCCACAGGTTGAAGCGTATGCGTCCTTTGAGACCCCCTTTGATATATAAGAGACCTCAAAGTAAAGCTTACTTAAATGTCGTCGACCCAGTCACCTATTGCATCACTTCCTTTAGGGCTTCGGCCTCCTAATTGATCATTGTAGTATAATTGAATGCCCTCTTTCATATATATGATACCTCCACCACTGGGACGTGGCAACAATTCTCCAAATCCATATGGGGAGGGGGGGGTGATGCTTGTGGACAGTAGGGTTGTACACTAGACATAAATAGGAAGAAAACTCAGGAGAAGGAATGACCTCTCATAAATATTTATTTAATAAATTGTTTCAAATAACCCTGCCTCGTTAAATCAATGAGCTTGGTGATTTGCTTTCAAAAATAGGTTATAGAAGAAGTCTAAACTGCAGAAAATAAAAACATCCAAGCTGCCTTTTAAGGATACCTTGGAATATCCGTCTATTTTTTAACCATCGGACCCTAGTTTACGACAAAAACAACACAATTTACGGCAGCTCATTTGCCGCGTGGTTTTTAGAGCCATGTAAGGATTAGAGGGGCTGGTGGATAGCAACCACCATAGCAACCATGACGGTCAAGTGACTGGATTCAGCCCCGTTGAAAAAAATAGAATACCACCCTCAGGAGATTAATGATATTTAAATGATTAGGACCATGAAGTCTTTATTTGCATGGGTTTACATTTCGTTCTGTGTAGCATGGAAAAATCTGAGAAACACTCCCATTCGGAATGCATTGGTTTACATTTCTTTCTTTGGAGCACAGTTATTTTTATTTATTTTCAGTTTTTGAGGAGGTGCTTCAAAGATGCTAATTTTTCTGCAATAATCCAAAATCAAATGGAAAAACCCGTTGGCTTTTTGTCAAGGGAACCCAGGGCGACGCTCACTTCCGGGTTGGCCAACATTCGTCATCCCTCCACCACTATACTGTAATAACGCATGTTGAAGTTGAATGATAATGAATTAATTTATTCTTTATTCTGCCTTAGTATTTCTTTATTTGGCAGCGAAATGCAGTGTGTGTGTGTGTGTGTGTGTGTGTGTGTGTGTGTGTGTGTGTGTGTGTGTGTGTGTGTGTGTGTGTGTGTGTGTGTGTGTGTGTATAACACGCTATTTTATGTTGAAATGCGACGTAATCCAGTGTTCACGAAAACGTACACCGTCAACGTATGCTTTTGGCGACTGGGTTGGCTCTCAGATAACGTGTTTCTAACAAGATGATATCATTAAAAGTTACATAAAGTAACGGTTTAATAACACAAAAGCAGGAAACACGTGAGCTGCATTTCCCATTCAGATAATAAAGATTAATAAAGATCATACACATTCACTGACTGAGGATTATTCAAGGGAAAAGTACATTTCTTGCTAGAAATATCATTAGAAACACGTTTAATGGTGAATCTGTCCTAAAATATTGCATCTCCCATTCAGTTAATGCTGGGTTTTGCGTATCATATGCATGCGAAATGGACGTATCCGCCCTCCACAGTAGTTAATGCTGGGTTTTGCGTATCGTATGCACACAAAATGGTCATTTGGCGTATGTAGGCCTACTGCACGCATTTTGAAAGCGTCAAACCGTGCGATCTGTGCGCATATTGGTGAGACTGGAAAAGCTGTCATATTCTTAGTTATCACTAGGGATGGGAATTGATAAGAATTTCACGATTCCGATTCCGATTCTGCTTATCGATCCGATTCCTTATCGATTCTCTTATCGATTCTCATTGGGTGAGAAAATAAGTATAAATGTGTTTGTTTGCATTACATCTCTTTAATATCTGATCAGAAGTGCTTCTAGTATTAGGAAATTGTACATTTTCAAACCAAATGCCATCATTATGTGCCATACAACTAAAAACACAGGCTGAAAACAGCCAAGTAAGAGCTTGTGCCTTTTGGAATTCTAACAGTGCTCATTTGCATTCAACTTGTAACAAAATTAAACTGACGTAAACAAAATGAAGCATTGATTAGACAGAGATTTATTAGATGGGCCTACCTAATAAACCGTTGGAACACACAAGACCGGAAACCATAGCAATGCCGGTAAACAAACCCTGAGAAGCCCAATCCCTATGAGAGCTCCCCACGCTACGGCCATCCGGAGGCGACAGAGCTGTTGGCCGTGATATTATATATACAATTATAATATAGTATATAATATATTATATACTATTATATATAGAGATCCGGGAGTCGCAAACTGCAACAATCACTTTCTCCTCCATTCCGCGGTTCACCCGGACTGCACTGCACTGAGTTTGACGGCTGAACGCTGATTGGCTGTTACGTTACACATGTCACTCAGTTGAACGCTGATTGGCTGTCATCACGACAAAAACTTGTCGCCGGTTTTCTCCCGCGACAAACTCGCCCTTATACGCGTCTCTACGTTCACTTTGTATGGGATCTTGTCGCCCCGTCGCGTTTGGTTTGAACGCACAATGCGATTCTTCCTCGGCAGCGACATGTTTGCTGCGTTCTGAACCAAATCAAAGCAGCGTGTGTGTGACGTCACGACACATTAGCCGCGACCGGAACCGATAAGCGGAATCGTTAAGCAGGCTTGCTAACGATTCCAAGGAATCGGTTGACTCGGAACCGGTTCTGAACAAGAACCGGTTCTCGATTCCCATCCCTAGTTATCACAGACAATTTTTAACAATAAATGTTCTGTACGGAGCTCCTTAAGGGACAATAGGGAGAAAGCTCCCGGACAGAACCTTAGATGGAAGTCGTGCTTAGTGACAAATCACGACAAATACTTCCAATTGATATGCATGAGTTTGAAAATTTTGCTTTTTGACACGAACATTTAGAAAATACGTGTACCTGATCACGTTTCAATAGATTAAATAACGTGACAGTGTCACCTATTTTCGTGAGCCCGGGATGCCTGTACGCCGGCCATTATCGCCCGATGAAATATTCTTCGTCATATCTATCAAACCAAACATCCTTCACATTCGCCGAACGAGGATTATGAAAGTAAAATGCACATTTCTCGCTAAAAATGTTTACATAAACACTTTTAATGGTATAACTATGCTAAAATATCATATTTTCCACCCAGGATAAAAAGTATGTCCGCCATATTCACAGAAGAATATCCTAAAAACTATCCAATAGGAAAGATGCTCACAGCGTCTATTAGAGACGTAGTGAGGCACCCCCCATTCCGTATGCAGAAGACGCCGAAGGGTACCTTTACCGTCACCGACCGACTAAAAAGGGTACCTTTCCCGCCAGTCTCCGACGTTAAAGGGCCTTTGCCAACAGTCGGTATTTGACGTTCTCGGAGTGAGACTGTGTTGGATTAACAGGAAATTGTTTTGGGAAAATATAATATTGACATCAAAATGATGTTTACAGTGGAATAATATTTTAAGCAAAAATACATTAATTAAATTAAATATTTATGTTTCGCACTGATAATAATCAAGCATAAAAATAAACTCACGGAGGAGGCAGAAGGTTCTGTAGTGCTACAATGAGAGGAGAAAAGGAACATGGGATTTACAGGAAGTAAACTCTTCAAGTCAACTCTTGAAACACCTTCTTGAACCACTGGCTCAGAGGATGTAGAGCCTGGCCCTTGGTTCTATGATCATCCTAACTGTTCTGACAGCGAAGATTTTGGAGCCCGAGGTGAGTCTGAGTCGATGCGTTTCACAGATGTATCTTCCATTTGGTAGTGTTGCAGTTTGGAAGGTGTAGAACAGATTCAGTAGCATTGATGGCTTCTAGCTGACGTCAATACCTCCTTATTCAGGGCGCACTCACACTAGGCAAAGTCGCCCTGTACCGTACTCAAGTACGATTGTGTGCCGCCCCCCCCCCCCCCCCGCCCCCCTCACACTCGGCAATCTCAACTGGGCCTGAGTACGGTTGCCTCTTGTACATACGTCTTCACGTCGTATTACGTTATCACCAAGCGTCCGCAGCTTAGTAGAACAACGATGGAGAACAACACGGAGAGCACAATAGGCACTTAACTGACTTTGTTGCTTATTTGGAGCCGTTCTACTGAGATACAGCCCTCTCTCACTGAGCGTTTTTTTACACTGCCGTTTTTATGCGCGCCTCTTTCCCAGCACGGTCCGCGCTTTTGCACTGCCCGAGGTAAATTGCCTGCTTGAGCTAGCACCCCAATTTACCCTCCTGAACCCTGCACACATTGGCGGTTTATTGGGTTTCATTCTGTTGTAAATGCGACGGCGCCACGGTTGCGGGGGGGGGGGGGGGGGGGGGGTTGCGCTGTCTCCACAGAGACAAAGCAACGATATCTTGATCAGTTAACTTCTAACTTGAGAGAAAGTGAAATCGGGAGCTGCTGATCATGTGAGAGAAGGTGATGCAGTCGTATTAAACAAAGACGTTGAAAGATGGAGCGATCTATGAGAGAGACGCAGAGGAACTGTCCTTACAAGGCTTTTGTCGGATTAAAAAACAAGTGGTCAGCAACATTGCGATAACATAGCCTTACATCCTACTTTTCAACAATAGGCCCGCTAAACCTGAAGAGAGAAACCTTATGTGAGCTCGGAGGACCAGGTTGGTCCATGGTTACACAGAAGTAGCAATATCACAAATATATTTCTTATTTTAATGAATAGGCTACTCATGAAAAAAGGAACAATCCTGATAAGAGTGGCTATGTTGTGAGGATATGATACAAATGTTTGGAAATCAGACTCACTAAAAGTTTTGCATCAGAAGTGTTTTTTTTTAACCATATTTAAACACTGTGCGGGGATTGGCTCAGTACCAGCTACAGAAAACATTCAGAGAAGACCACAATGCACAGGGCTTCCTATCTGAATGGAGTTCAGGGACTACGGTTCTCTTACCTTCGGAGGGCAATTAGTCATCACAGAAACGTTCTTCCGGCATCCAAGCAAAGTGAGAGAGCGGTGAGATGAGGATGTACCTCCATTATTGGGTTCTTCAGCAGTTGCCAGTACTTCCTGTAGTTCAAGCATACAGGAGGAATGTGTAGGGCTTTTAGACATGATTGACAGCACTGTATTCACTTAAATAGTTTCATGCCTTCAAAATGTTGTGGATTAAGAGGAATTTAACCCCATGATATAATCGTGGGGTTAAAAATTATAATTGTTACGTCAACATAATGCCAATAAAACAATAGGCTATTAAACTCATTTAATAAAACATTCAGCTACTCATTTTTATATCAATCACAATCATTCAATAATCCACTTTAATAAATGTTTTACTTACTTTAAAATCAACCCAGGTGTATCCACACGTTGGATTGCTCTTAGGGTTTGAGATGTTGTACGTCGTTGCTTTGCCCTGATGGGTGACGTTGCACGGGTCAACAAATAGGCCTACGCCAACTGTAGATGAAAGAGAGAGGGTGTCTAACTGTATCTATAACAAAGAATATAGGGACATCAATATGAACCTTTGAACAATCTTATCTTTGAAGTAATTAACCTGAATGAACACGTAGTAATCAAGGGAAAGATGTAGACCTGACATGGACAGACATTAAACGATAGGCCTACCAAATAAACAATGAAGCATTTAATTGAGGCTAAGACACAGCCAGGCTCAATACAATTGTAATGAAGCTAATACAGATAAGGAGGTTGATTATCTAGTTTGAATTCTTGGCCAAGTCTAATAAAGGAGGCTCCTTTATTAGACTTTATTAGAAGTCTAATAAAGGAGGCTCCTTTATTAGACTTGGCCAAGAATTCAAACTATTAGCTTAGCGTGCGACATGGGGATAATAACAAACAAACACAGTACCCGTGAGGTATTTATGGACAAGGGCGATTCTTCTATCGAAGAAAATGTCACACAGAAGTTTGCCTTCCTTCTTGGACGTCCTACATTGTTACTCTTTCTTTATTGTGTTGCGTTCTTCCTTCTCCTTGGATATATTAGCAGGCTACACTGTGTCTGGGTGCTATGAGGTCACGATGCCTTGCTTACGTAGCTGCGGCGGTTTTCGCCATCCGGCTTAAACCCCGGCCTAGCATAAGGGTACTGTCGGCGTACTTATCAGTGGCGGAACAACTTTATAAAGGGCCCTGTGGCAGATATGGGTCATGCCCTGTGGCAGATATGTATGGTGACACATTAGTGCCATAATTCACTAATGTGATAAAAGATGCATTCGGGCGTATTATATTATTCCACACGCGTAGATATTAACTGCGAGCGCGCAAATGATCTCTGCGTGCGCGCAAATTACCTCTGCTCGCTCAAAACAGCCTCTCGCGTGCGCAAATTACCACTGCGCGCGCAAAACAGCCTCTCGCGCGTAACAGCCTCTCGCGCGTAACAGCCTCTCGCGAATGATATTCTGCTATCGCTCGCAAATTTAGTTTTGGCACTATGGGGGAGGGAACCAAGGCAGGGCGGGCTTTCCTACGATTGGCCGTTTCTGAAGCGCGATATTTGATTGACAGCCCTCCTCACATTCAATTCTGAATTGTACAGTAAATGGCTGAAACGATAGTTACGTAGTGTAACTTAGATTCTATGAGTATAGGCGCAGCCTTTTAAGGCTATCGCTATTGGGTTATCCCTAGGCGTGAGCCGTAGCACTGAAAGATTTGTAATCCCCGACCACCAACAGCGTGGGCCTCAATTACGTCCGCGTGCGGCGTGCCTCAACGACGTCCGCATTTCGCATATATAGTCGGGCGCCGGCGGACGTTCTGCTCCAAATAAACAGCTTTTCTTCAGCTATTTAAAGGACATTGAGGCCGACACTTAAAAGGCTGCGCCTATACTCATAGAATCTGGAGTTACAATACGTAACTATCGTTTTAGCCATTTACTCTACAATTCAGAATTGAATGTGAGGAGGGCTGTCAATCAAATATCGCGCTTCAGAAACGGCCAATCATAGGAAAGCCCGCCCTGCCTTGGTTCCCTCCCCCATAGTGCCAAAACTAAATTCGCGCGCGAGAGCAGAACATCGTTCGCGAGAGGCTGTTACGCGCGAGAGGCTGTTTTGCGCGCGCAGTGGTAATTTGCGCGCGCGAGAGGCTGTTTTGCGCGCGCAGAGGTAATTTGCGCGCAGTTAATATCAACGCGTGTGGAATAATATAATACGCCGGAATGCATCTTTTATCACATTAGTGAATTATGGCACTAATGTGTCGCCATAGATATGGGTCATGCCCCCCCCCAACACACACATAGGCTATTCTCATTACTAGAGTTTACTTCCTGATGCCAACCCTCCCCGTTAATCCAGGCTTGGGGCCAGCACCAGTTTAGCTGATTTGCCCCCTTAAGTGGGCTGGCTTGGTTAGGCTAAACTACAAACATGACATCTATTATAAGATTCCAACTAAATAAAGACACATACACACTCGGGCTGCGCACCACATCTGAACTATGGGCCCATAGTAGGCTAGTCCAACAATAATATTGGATAGTTTTAAGAGATCAGAAGTTCTAAGAACGTATGTGGCAAATTATAAACAGAAATATTAGATGGTCTGGTTGGGGCATAATATAATAACCCTTACACTGTTTTATTTGATTAATTTGATATATTTGTTTTCCTTTTATAATCATATATTTTGTGATAGAAATGTTGTTTGAGGAATTGTTAAAATGCCATTTTGCAACCCAACCTGTATACAGGCCTAACATTAACTGTTCATCTCGATTTTATTGACAAGGCATTCGACGCGCCTTGCGTTCAGCAAAGTCATTGACAATGTGCGTGTGCTCGTTCACTCTCAATTGACAAGATGATGATTGGCCATATCGTCTCAGAGAGTAAACAGCACGTCGAGCAGCCTACAGCTACGGTTGGCTACGGTTGACGTTATATGATTTTCAACGAGCAGATATGGTACCCGTCATGCATTTGGGTACCATATCATGAATTTATTTGATTAAATACGAAAAGCAAGAACATAGATTAACGAAAAAGTCACTAATGTATTCCTTTTCAAGATTGTTTGCGGGATTTCATCGCACAGATTTTTTTATATTTTTTGACTTTGACTCCCACCATGATCAAATAGTATAACTAAAATCACTGGCAGTGGCGTGCACAGACTTTTTTGAAGGGCAGGGGCAGAAAGAGAAAAAAAGGGCACATATAGCGCGTTCTCACCACTGAAGAGGGCACTTTAGACACGTTTTATATGTTATACAAATGAGGGCACTCTAGCACGCGTTTTGGCTTCAAAGGGGGCAGTTTAGCACACGTTTTGGTTCCCGAAAGGACACTTGAGGGCAGTTTAGCACGCGTTTTGGCTCCCAAGGGGCCCCTTTAATACGCGTTTTGGCTCCTGAGAGGGCACTTTAGCACGTGTTTTTCAACAATTGGGCCACAAGGGGGGGCGACTGCCCCCCCCCTGTGCACGCCACTGATCACTGGTAATCCTAAATGTCGACTTCAGTTACCGGAGGACACGCAGACTGAAGTTGGCTACATGCCCTGACATGCCCTGATGGTGAGCGGAAACCCCCCACGCCGATAGTGATTGTCCCAGCCCAGTGTCGATTGGGCCGCTGATCAACTGGTTTTATGGACCGGTCGGACCAATATATACAAAAAAAGTGCCGTGACTATCGACCCACCGGGAAAATCCCGCAGCGCGAGTGCTGCTTACCAAAAGTGACTAAATGGGCACTTGCATTCCACGCCCTGCCCCAAGCCACGGAGCAGGGTGTATAGTCCTCATTTAAAGTTTGAGAATAAGTTGATATTTACCAGATAAAACTGCGAGTAATTTAGACCTATTGTTTATATGCGATGGAATGCGAGATAGTCGCATGTTCACCGGCCCACACGCTCTCACTCGAAATATAGTCCACGCTAAAACTCACCGGTAAATAAGGCTGGAATGAATAAAAAAAGGCACTTCATTCCGACTCCAAATTCGATCCTTTGTGGTATGGTCGTCTCGGGCTAGGTATGACTCGGAGAGTGGTTAATGTTCCACAGGTGGTTTATTCTAACAGAGACACAAGGTAAACGAGCTGGCGTTCTGTGAACAGGACAGGTGAACAGAGTATAGTGCAGAATGGTGAATAAGCCACGCCTAATTTTTTTACCCGGGTAAACCCCCGGTCTGTCTTGGCTTAAGCGGAAATTGCAAAGTGGCAAAGTTTAGTCTTTAACTTATCTACAAAATGTTGTTGTCCATTAGGTGGAGAAGAAACCATTGAAACATGTCTCCGAGACGCGCCGAAACTCCGAGGAGGCAACATGTCAGCCGTCACCTCCGGGGCTCAGAGACTCGCTCAGAGAGCCGCCAAGAGGCTCTGATGAGCTCGGAGCGGGACGCAGAGGAACAAGGGAGAGACATGCGAGCAACGGCATTTTCATCCGTTATATAAATATCTCATACATAAATAAAAGAATATCATTACTAAATAATTATGCAGGCTTTATAATAATAATAATTACAAAGAGTAATATTTAATTAATTTGCGGTGCTGTGATGCGTTTTCATCAGTGTGTGTGTGTGTGTGTGTGTGTGTGTGTGTGTGTGTGTGTGTGTGTGTGTGTGTGTGTGTGCGTGTGTGTGCGCGCTTATGCATCATGTTTGTGCGTGTGTGGAGGCTTGAGAGGAGTGGACAGAGGGGGAGAGAGTGAGAGGGGGAGAGCAAGAGCGAAGGAGCGAGAGCAGCAGAGCCATGAAGACTGTCTTTGTGCTTGTGTAAAGCTGGAGAGACCACATTTGTCACATGCGCTGTACATCCAGGCCTGCATCGCATCAGCTCCACTGCGGTGGAGGAGACCTTCAGACCTGCAGACTAAACACGTGGAGGACGTTCCAACAGGAGTCCCAGCAGCCTGTGAGCTTCACACCCGTCTAGAGGTTAGCAGAGGCCTTTAACACAAGAGGCTCACGGTGGATTCATTTTCAGGGGTACGGGTTAGGGGGCGGCATGCTCGAGGAGGCCCACGACTGTGGACATTGGGGGTACGACTACGAACCCAGAGCGTTGGGCCTGGGGGTACAAGGCTAGACACCACAGCACTAGCCTGGCCTCCTGCACTCCTATACGGATGACAAGGCACTCGCACTTATTGTATGTTGTAGCCACAGAGAGACATATCAATCATATGTAACAGCTGTAACAGCAAAACAATAACAATCAGCGTCAGTACCATCCTACCAGTAGACA
>NC_082388.1:26876508-26901508 GCF_031168955.1 Gadus macrocephalus
GTGGTAGAGGTAGTGGTAGTGGTAGTGGTAGTGGTAGTGGTAGTGGTAGAGGTAGTGGTAGAGGTAGTGGTAGAGGTAGTGGTAGAGGTAGTGGTAGTGGTAGAGGTAGTGGTAGTGGTAGTGGTAGTGGTAGAGGTAGTGGGTGAGGTAGTGGTAGAGGTAGTGGTAGAGGTAGTGGTTGTGGTAGAGGTAGTGGTAGAGGTAGAGGTAGTGGTAGTGGTAGTGGTAGTGGTAGAGGTAGTGGTAGTGGTAGTGGTAGAGGTAGTGGGTGAGGTAGTGGGAGAGTGTTGGCAGCAGTAGGGGCTGGATGTAGGGGTTGTGATAGCGGTTGTCTCCAAGGGTCTTGGTCCCTATCGGTCACTCTCGGTCACTACCGGTCACTCTTGGTCACCGCTTCCCTCGCTGGGTCCAGACCAGCGGGGGGCCGGGGGCCCGGCGGGCCTGGGGGCCCGGAGGTCAGGGGCCCCCTGGAGGGAGGGGGGGTGTGGTAGGGGCTGAACCTCAGCCAGGGCTGGGAGTCTCGCGGGCTGGGGGGCCTCTTGGTGGCGGTGGTGCTGGGGGGCCCCGAGGCCACGCCCAGGAGGCCGTAGGGGTGGGGGAGCCCCCCTTCTCCTCCCCCTCCTCCACTCTGGGACACGGAGACCCCCTGGAGAGAGAGACCAGGATGAGTCCTGTATGTAGCGATCTACGGTATAGAGAGAGACTTAGGCCCATCCCATTTCTACCCCTTACCCCTTCGCCTTCCCCCTTCCCCTTACCCCTTCCCCTTACCCCTTCAAAACAAGGGGGAGGGGTAAGGGGAAGGGGTAAGGGGTAGAAATGGGATTGGGCTTTATGTCCAATATACAAGACAGGTTGTGATAGGGGCGTGGCCGGCCTCTGAAGCCCTGGAGACCCACTGTGATGAACTGTGGATCAAGGGCCGTAGACTTAGTTTTAGATTTACTCTCTTCAACAAGGCTGTTTCTTCTCCTGTCCTGAACGGTCAGGAGAGCACCTGTCTGTCTTTCCTCCTACCTGAGGAGCACCTGTCTGTCTTTCCTCCTACCTGAGGAGCACCTGTCCATCAGTCCTCCTCCCTGAGAGCACCTGTCTGTCCTCCTACCTGAGGGGAGCACCTGTCTGTCTGTCCTCCTACCTGAGAGCACCTGTCTGTCTGTCCTCCTACCTGAGGAGGTCACCTGTCTGTCTGTCCTCCTACCTGAGGGGAGCACCTGTCTGTCTGTCCTCCTACCTGAGGAGAGCACCTGTCTGTCTATCCTCCTACCTAGGGAGCACCTGTCTGTCTGTCCTCCTTCCTGAGGAGAGCACCTGTCTGTCTGTCCTCCTACCTGAGGGGAGCACCTGTCTGTCTGTCCTCCTACCTGAGGAGAGCACCTGTCTGTCTATCCTCCTACCTAGGGAGCACCTGTCTGTCTGTCCTCCTACCCGAGGAGAGCACCTGTCTGTCTGTCCTCCTACCTAGGGAGCACATGTCTGTCTGTCCTCCTACCTGAGGAGCACCTGTCTGTCTGTCCTCCTACCTGAGGAGCACCTGTCTGTCTGTCTGTCCTCCTACCTGAGGAGCACCTGTCCATCTGTCCTCCTACCTGAGGAGGTCACCTGTCTGTCTGTCCTCCTACCTGAGGGGAGCACCTGTCTGTCTGTCCTCCTACCTGAGGGGAGCACCTGTCTGTCTGTCCTCCTACCTGAGGAGAGCACCTGTCTGTCTATCCTCCTACCTAGGGAGCACCTGTCTGTCTGTCCTCCTTCCTGAGGAGAGCACCTATCTGTCCTCCTACCTGAGGAGAGCACCTGTCTGTCTGTCCTCCTACCTGAGGAGAGCACCTGTCTGTCCTCCTACCTGAGGAGAGCACCTGTCTGTCTGTCCTCCTACCTAGGGAGCACATGTCTGTCTGTCCTCCTTCCTGAGGAGAGCACCTGTCTGTCTGTCCTCTGAGGAGGTCACCTGTCTGTCTGTCCTCCTACCTGAGGAGGTCACCTGTCTGTCTGTCCTCCTACCTGAGGGGAGCACCTGTCTGTCTGTCCTCCTACCTAGGGAGCACCTGTCTGTCTGTCCTCCTTCCTGAGGAGAGCACCTGTCTGTCTGTCCTCCTACCTGAGGAGGTCAACTGTCTGTCTGTCCTCCTACCTGAGGAGAGCACCTGTCTGTCTGTCCTCCTACCTGAGGAGAGCACCTGTCTGTCTGTCCTCCTCCCTGAGGAGAGCACCTGTCTGTCTGTCCACCTACCTGAGGAGAGCACCTGTCTGTCCATCCTCCTACCTGAGGAGAGCACCTGTCTGTCCGTCCTCCTACCTGAGGAGAGCACCTGTCTGTCTGTCCTCCTACCTGAGGAGAGCACCTGTCTGTCTGTCCACCTACCTGAGGAGAGCACCTGTCTGTCTGTCCTCCTACCTGAGTCACCAGCAGCCGCCCGGCGCCGCAGATCGCCCGTGGGAGGAGGGCGGCCGGCCCGGGGTTCAGGAACACCGCCGGATACCCCAGCCTGATCAGGGGCTGCGGGTAGAACCCCAACGCAGATAGACCCCCCGCGGTCAGCCAAGCCGCGGGCAGCACACCGTCTCTGGCCACGCCCCGGTCCCGCTCCGTCTCGCCGTGGGGTCGGGAGGGTTTGGGGGTCGTCCTGTGGAGCGCGCCGTGTCTGTTCCCGGACCCCGGGTGTCGGGGCCTCAGAGGGGGGGAGTCCCGTTCGGTGAGGTCCAGAGGAGACCCAGGGCCCCCCCAGCGACCGGGGTCTCCGGGGGACCCCTGCTGCAGGGGACTGAGGTCTTCATCGCTCTCCGCCTTCTTCCCGTCTGAGGAAGGAGGAGCGTTTCCATTGGTTGATACTGATACTTTAGTCACTGCCACAGACGAGCTGATTGGATGGCACGGTGTTCACACTGTGATAAGCTTTAGGGCGTAGATTCCCATTCTTCCAACCAGAATGTATTCACTCACAGTGACTCATTCACTCAAGACACAAAACATCATCCACCAATTACCACTCATTTACAGATGAAAGCCATCCGTCATTGAAAGACAGAATCAATCAGTATTTACTATAGAGTAGAGGCTGTCCTCAACTTGACGGTGAAATGTTCAGACCCATCCTGCTCTTGGATGCTGACATGGAAGCTGTAAACATCGGGGATCGAACCCAGTTCCTTTCATAGCCCAACACCCCTAACCACCACACTATCACTCCCTTTATGACACAAGGTACAATCCCTGTGAGAACACAACTCATCTGAACTCATGATCACATTGGTTCCTAGTATTAAAGAACAAGCACCGTGATTGGCCGTCGGGATGGAGGCGGGCCCCCTAGCGCCGGTCAGGTGACAGGAGGAGTCGTCTGAGTCCGGGTCCTGGGGGCCGGGTTCCTCCTCCCCCTCTGAGGGCCTCCACTGCTTCCTGATGGAGGGGGGCGAGAGATGAGGTCATCTCACGAGAGGTGAGGTCATCACACGAGAGGTGAGGTCATCACACAAGAGGTGAGATCATCACACTAGAGGTGAGGTCATCACACGGGGAAGAGGGATGAGGTCATCACAATGAGTGATGAGGTCATCAAACGGGGACGAGGGATGAGGTCATCACATGGGGACGAGAGATGAGGTCATCACACAGGGACGAGAGATGAGGTCATCACAACGAGAGATGAGGTCATCACACGGGGACGAGAGATGAGGTCATCACACGGGGACGAGAGATGAGGTCATCACAACGAGAGATGAGGTCATCACACGGGGACCAAGGATGAGGTCATCACACAGGGACGAGAGATGGAGTCATCATGAGAGGTGAGAACATCACACAGGGACGAGAGATGAGGCCATCACTTGGGGACGAGAGATGCGGTCATCACACAGGGACGAGAGATGAGGTCATCACGAGTGATGAGGTCATCACATGGGGACGAGAGATGAGGTCATCACACGAGAGATGAGGTCATCACACAAGAGATGAGGTCATTACACAGGGACGAGAGATGAGGTCATCACACCAACAGATGGAGTCATCAGAACGACAGATGAGGTCATGAAGAGAGATGAGGTCATCACAACGACGATGAGGTCATCCCACCCGGACCAGAGGTCAGGGGTCAAGTGTCCTCCCGTGTGAGCCACCGGTCGACGGCAGAATGGAAACAGGCCTTAGGTTGACGTTACCTCTTCTCTCGTCTTCCGTTTCCTGCATCTCTGAAGCCTTTAGCAAATGGGTTGTTGTCTATCTTCAGCTGCGTGATCTGGAGACAAAACAACGCTGAGTCAGAGACGACCTGCTCACTGGAGGGGACGTTCTGTTATGATGTTGATAACGTAGGTTCTACGTTATTAAGTTGATAACATGTTCTATATTAATAGAGAGAGAGAGAGAGAGAGAGAGAGAGAGACAGAGAGCCTACAGAGTGAGAGCACCAGTCCTACTGGGAGTGCTGGGAGAACTGGAGTGTCCCTACCTTGTCGTTCTGGTAGGCGGTGACGGCTATGAACTCTGTCTCCGGGAACACGATGGTGCGGAAGGTGCTGTAGGGCAGCCTGAGGATGTCGTTGGTCCTCACGATGTGGAACCGCGGCTGGTACTTGTGCATCGAGTTCAGAATGGTCTGGAAAGAACGAAGAAATTAGTTCACTTCAAAATAAAAGATCAAGTGTGCAATATATTACGTTATTTTAATTATATGCTTACAACCTACGAAATATTGTACAATATAACATTTACAAAGGTGTGTATTTTATGTAACGGTTGGGAAAACATACATAGAGAACAGTGGCGTCTTTGCATTAGGGGCCAGTGGGGCACGGCCCCACCAGAGAACGCTGCCGTGCAGGGCACGATTATACTTTTCATTTTTTTTTCAAAAATGTCATTGAGCATAAGTTAATAATACATTAATTGTTAATAATTAATTAAATGTCCGCAGTTTTAATTTGATGAACGCAATTGTTGTAGTGTAGTAGTTGTGTGTGAAATAGTTCGTTGCTCCGTCTCGTCATTTCCGCTCGGTGGGGCACAGCCGAGATGGCCCCGTCTGCTGCAGTGTAGAAAACTGGTGCTGTTGCGCGAGCAAGCGCGTGCGCAGCGCCCGCTTCTGTTTCGGCGGTGGGGCCAGAAGTTTAGTGCCCCAAGGCTCTTCTCATTGGCTGATTTGTAGAAAGGGCGGGGTTTACGGCGGGAGCAGATCTTGCTAGCTGGCTAACGTAGTTACTGTTACAGTAAATAACAACAAATGGACGTTTCATTCATTAAATGATGAATCGTGTTGAGTATCTGTCATGTGAGATTTAGCACTTGAACAGAAGTTGGAGATAAAACGTTTGGGACCACATCGCCGGACGGATTTAATCATTATTCAAGAGGGAAAGGACAAGAATAGATCGTTCAACCAGGAGTTGTTCAAGCGGAAAAAAATGCTTGTGTTTCACCTCAGCCACACAAAGGAGACCAGACAGCACTGTCCTTAAAGCACAGGTAATTACCATCTTAGCCCAAACTTACTTAAATTTTCACCCAGGATTATCCAGGTCTGAATAGGCAACCACTCTATCAGGCTAGATTCATTGTTAATTGTACAGTATGGTGGCCTGCAAACTTAATGCAACTTAAACCATACTTCTTCTTTTTTTGGTATATTGTGAGTGGTGGCTTTGTATATTGATTGCTGTGTAAAGGGTGTGCGCCGTTGTGTTTTTATTGTTGCCACGTTGTTGTTTTCTTGAGTTTTGATATTGTGAGATCTTGAACGCTGCCATTTGGTGGTGCTATTGCTATAATAGCCTAATATATGTTGTCAGATTCGCGTTTGAGTGATGGCATTATTCAGCTGCAATTTTGGTCCCCTCTGTCACTTGCTACTGTTTTTTTTGTGATGGTAGTAATATGTGGTATTTCTGGATTGCGTTATAATATTTTCCTGCATGGGCCCCACCAGAGTTTCCAAACCAAAATCGCCACTGATAGAGAATCATACCAATAAAAATATTTTAAATCAAATGTTAAATCAGCAAAACGCCGATTTTTCTTTGACTTATTCGTTTTTTACCCACATATCCGTGCTTATCCGACGTGTTGTTGGTGAGTTTGAGCTTGTGGAAAGCCACCGGCTTGGACATCCACTGGTCTCCGGTGGACGGGCTCTCCGGGTGGATGTACATCCGTCTGGGCATCTCCGGGTCGGCCTGGCCCGCCACCGTCCACCACGAGTGGTTGAACTTGTAGCGCCGGTCGTCCGCCGCCACGATGTCCATCAGGAGGATGTACTTGGAGCCGGGATCCAACCCGCGGACGGTCACTTTGAACGGAGGAAACATTCTTCTGGAACGGATATTATCCAGAGAACAGAAAATATGGATTTGGATCATTTGATGTTAACAAGACATTTACAGTGCATTTAGCAAACGCTTTTATAAAACGACTTACAATAAGTACATTTGTCAGAGGTTATGCATATATAATATTGAAGCCTATGAAGATTATTACGGATTTTGTAATATATATATATCTTTATCTATAACAACAATATCCCCAAAGCCAGCAGGGAAAGTACTTCTAAAATAGAAAGAGAAAATCAGGAGTAGAATACACTTTTTTTGTGTCACAATCCCAGTCGATGTATTTTGGGATAACTTGCAGGTTATCGCCGCTGCTCTCGGACTTTTCCCTAAATGTCCGCAGATAAGATTCATTCGTATCGTTTAAATTGAATTGAGAAACACGTGTGTGTATTTACCTCCCGGACTTGGTGATGACCATCTCCGTCCCCATGTGATGGAACTCCCCCCACAGACCACCCGCCTCCAGGGTGACTCTGGGATCATCCGCGGGGCGCTCCTCCGCGAGCCGCGCAGAGCGAGCCCCTCGAACTTGGTGTGGGTGACCCTCTCCCGGTCCCCCGCTGGGGTCCGCCTCGTCACAGAGCCCGCGGTCCGGGAAACGTTTGCCGAGGATACCGGGGGGTAACGGGAAACCGGGGAGAAACGGAACAGTGGCTACAAAGTCGGTCATGTCGGCCGCGCGGCAGGGACGGAATGGGGCGCGATCCGTGGCGACTCCGGCGCTGAGTGGGAGGGGGGCGGGGGGGTCCCAAGGGTGCACACGACGCGTCTACATTCAACGTGTCGATGAACATTCCGTGAAGCTACGTTATGCATGTATGAGAGGCTATCAGGGACTTAAACGATTGTAACCGGAATATGTTTCACTTTAGGAGAGCAGCCGCGTCTGCATCGCGCGTAGAGAGGAGGAGAGATGAGAAGAGTCCAGATGCTGCTGCGTAAAGGCTGAGGAGAGATGAGAAGAGTCCAGACGCTGCGTAAAGGCTGAGGAGAGTTGAGAAAAGCCCAGACGCATGAGATAGTGGCTGGCCCGCAGCTCACTAGTGGTCAGATGAACTGCAAAGGAAAGTGCCTCAGATCAAATCCACTCTAATCCATTTGTGTGACTTAAGAATGCAACGTGCTGAATCTCAGGGGGTGAAGCTTGAGCATAGATACCAGACTTTTAGAGAGACGAGTTGGTTGGATTCTCTAGGCCCGGTCCAGGGCTGGAAGGCGGCTGGTTATGATTGGCTAAAATAGGAGGTCACCACACACGTATTTTGGAGACATATGCGTTGGTCATGGTACAACATCAGTCAAGCAGTTATTTGGATTGATAATGTTTCACCTGACCACTCTTACTTTACATTTTGTTATGCATTAAAGCATGCAGTCATCCAACTAATTAGATGATCATCTAGACACGCACACATCCAAAAGAGAGTTGGGCTATACTTTCATCTGGACAAACAATACAACTTACAATTATAATTCAGCTGGAACACCGCCAACCCTTTCAACTCTCCTACTTACCTACGGACATATTGCCCCTGAAAATAGACACGTGCAGAAAGGCCCGATAGACACGTGCAGAAAGGTCCGATGGGAGCAACATGGTTGGACTCATTGGAGCCTGTAGATGTCCATTGGTGTGCTTCGGAAGGGGTTAGGTCGATTGCAAATTTAGTCAAGTTTCCGCTTATAGGTGCAGGGATAAAAAACACAATGAAATCCCATATCTCCAGAAGGCAAGTTCGTAGCAAGATAGGGGTGACATTTTTGGACTTGCTGGGGCCTGCAGATGCCAATTAATGGCATGGTTTGTGCGGAACAAAAGCGGTTGGGGAAACTCAATGATGTCATTACACTCTTTTTCCTCTCATAACCATAAACGGACACACACTTAGATTAATAACAACAATGTCATCTTCATTCATCGAACACATGACAATAGTTGAAGTTTCTTACATGTTAACTAACCTTACTTAACTATTCCAGCGTTGGCCTATCAAACCTGCAGTGTTCATCTTGAATCACTGCTGTTGCAGATGATTATTATAAATATATTACTGGATACGCAGTTATAAGCAAAGTCCAACAGGCTCCCACAGTGAAACAAGCTAAAGATCTCCTACTTTGGTGGATTGTGAGGGACATGGAGACTTAGACAACTTAGACTTGACTGCTGTTGCAGATGATTATTCTCCTATTTTAGTGGATTTGTGTGGGACATGGTAAGAGCAACGAAACTGGCAACGAGGCCATGAAGGACTAACAGGACTATCTTACTATATACTGGATCAACATACCAGACCAGACACTTAAAATGAGGTACCTGGTGTTTTCTTGACTCTTGCAGCAGTCACTGTTAAATTGATAAGATACATGGTCAAATGATGTAGAGTAGTGCGTGTTTTGTGACCTAAGAATGCAATATGCTGAAGCTCCGGAAAAAAGAGGAAAAGGCCTGCTACATATTGACCCTTTTGCATGAAGTCATCTGATCGATTGACAATTTAGCATGACTTTCTTATGGATTTCAGGCTTACATTGCTGCTATATTCACAAAATACTCAAAATATAGTCAACATGGCTTATTCAATTTAACTGTCTTGTCAATCATTTCATATTATCAATCTTACTTATTATTGTTTGCACTACACGATCTAATCTTCCTTGCTTAAATGTATTAATGTTGTCATGTGTTTAGATTGTTCATATTATTGTGTATTGTGCAGAGATTGAGAAATTGTGATTGTGTAAGAAGTGCAAGAATGAGATCATTTCCAATACAAGTCAAGCCAATTTATTAGTGAAGCAACGATTTCAGAGTTGAACTACATGCTGACGTTTCTGTGGTTAGTAACTTCTGTGAGTCATCATCACGCCACATTGGCAGAAACCCCCCCTTGCCAATGTCTCAATGTAGGCTATTTATAATAATAATAATAATACATTTCATTTAGAGGCGCCTTTCAAGACACCCAAGGTCACCTTACAGAGCATATAGTCATCATACATTTTTTAAAAAACAAGACATTGTGAAAAAAAATAAATAAAATAAAATAAAATAAACATAAGCAATAAGAAATAAATAAAACAAAAACAAGACAAAACAAAACAAAAAAAACAAAACAATCAAAACAGTGATCAGTTAGACGTTGTGTGCGAGTTTGAACAGGTGAGTTTTGAGTTGTGACTTGAAGGTTGTAATGGTGTCTGACTGTTTTATGTGTGGGGGGAGGGAGTTCCAGAGCCTGGGTGCTGAACAGCTGAATGACCGGGCACCCATTGTAGTGAGTCGTGATGTGGGGATACATAGTAGTCCAGCAGAGGTTGAGCGGAGGGAGCGGGAGGGAGTGTATTCTTGGAGGAGGTCGCAGAGATAACTGGGGGCTAGGTTGTGGAGAGCTTTGTAGGTGGTTTGTTATACCACGGTCTGCGGGAATACTCGATTCTGATTGGATGCAGGGTGTGCATTAACTCCTGATATACGGACACCTGGACAAGTAGTTCCGTCAAATTGTCTGTTTACCGTTCTCAATTAATGCGCTAGCTGGCGTATCGTCTCTAAAATAGTAGTAACCATAGCAACGGGAAACAAAACAAAGCTCAGCGGACTATAATACCTCCCGCTACCTCCTGTTCTAAAGTCGTAGCTATGGTCCGTCCTAATTACTGGAGGAGTGAACAACGTTTCCGTTGCATGAGAACCCAACGGGCGTGTAATGGTGGTTCCGGGTATTAGTCGGACCCTCAGGCGTAACCAGGGAAACAAATGTATGTTTTGTGGAAAACTTTATATTCAGATTGTAAAACGCATGAAAATATAAATTAATGGTCTTAATTTGGTCACCGTTGGTAAGTGACCGTGGTATAAGCGGGATAATGCCCTTCGAGGTGTCCATTATCAGGAATTAATGGACTTCGCGGAGGCAACCGTCCTCCGCTTCGCGTCGGACGGTTCACGCCTCCACGTCGTCCATTAATTCCTGATAATGGACACCTCGTCGGGCATTATCCCTTACTTATACCACGGTCTGCGGGAATACTCGATTCTGATTGGATGCAGGGTGTGCATTTACTACTGATATACGGACGCTTGGACAAGTAGTTCCGTCAAATTGTCTGTTTACCGTTCTCAATTAATGCGCTAGCTGGCGTATCGTCTCTAAAATAGTAGTAACCATAGCAACGGGAAACAAAACAAAGCTCAGCGGACTATAATACCTTCCGCTACCTCCCGTTCTAAAGTCGTAGCTATGGTCCGTCCTAATTACTGGAGGAGTGAACAACGTTTCCGTTGCATGAGAACCCAACGGGCGTGTAATGGTGGTTCCGGGTATTAGTTTGAGTGTGGTCGCTAGTGTTTACATGTGGTCGATAGTGTTTAAATGTGGTCGATAGTGTGTAGGTGTTGGCGAGAGTGTTTAAATGTGGTCGATGGTGTTTGGATGTGGTCGATAGTGTTTAAATGTGGTCGATAGGGTTTACATGTTTAAATGTGGTCGATAGTGTTTAATTGTGGTCGATAGTGTTTAATTGTGGTCGATAGGGTTTACATGTTTAAATGTGGTCGATAGTGTTTATATATGGTCGATAGGGTTTACATGTGGTCGATAGGGTTTACATGTGGTCCATAGTGTTTAAATGTGGTCCATAGTGTTTAAATGTGGGCGATAGTGTTTAAATGTGGGCGATAGTGTTTAAATGTGGTCGATAGGGTTTACGTGTGGTCCATAGTGTTTAAATGTGGGTGATAGTGTTTAAATGTGGGCGATAGTGTTTACATGTGGTCGATAGGGTTTACATGTGGTCTATAGTGTTTAAATATGGTCGATAGTGTTTAAATGTGGTCGATAGTGTTTACATGTTTAAATGTGGTCGATAGTGTTTAATTGTGGTCGATAGTGTTTAATTGTGGTCGATAGGGTTTACATGTTTAAATGTGGTCGATAGTGTTTATATATGGTCGATAGGGTTTACATGTGGTCGATAGGGTTTACATGTGGTCCATAGTGTTTAAATGTGGTCCATAGTGTTTAAATGTGGGCGATAGTGTTTAAATGTGGGCGATAGTGTTTAAATGTGGTCGATAGGGTTTACGTGTGGTCCATAGTGTTTAAATGTGGGTGATAGTGTTTAAATGTGGGCGATAGTGTTTACATGTGGTCGATAGGGTTTACATGTGGTCCATAGTGTTTAAATATGGTTGATAGTGTTTAAATGTGGTCGATAGTGTTTAAATATGTTCTTTTCCCTCACTCTCCACCTCATCTCTAACTCTCCACCTCAAGCTGGTGTGTAGTGAGCGTTCTGGCAGCGATTGGCTGCCGTGCATCACCCAAGTGGGTGCTACATATTGGTGGTGGTTAGTGAGGTCCCCCCTTCACTTTAGGCGTCTTTGAGTGTTATTAATTATTATTATTCTTCATGTTTAACCTCTGTTTTCCTTTTATTCCTAGTCTGTTTTACATAGTTTTGAATGATGACTATATGCTCTGTAAGGTGACCTTGGGTGTCTTGAAAGGCGCCTCTAAATTAAATGTATTATTATTATTATTATTAGTCGGACCCTCAGGCGTAACCAGGGAAACAAATGGAAAACTTTATATTCAGATTGTAAAACGCATGAAAATATAAATTAATGGTCTTAATTTGGTCACCGTTGGTAAGTGACCGTGGTATAAGCGGGATAATGCCCTTCGAGGCGTCCATTATCAGGAATTAATGGACTTCGCGGAGGGAACCGTCCTCCGCTTCGCGTCGGACGGTTCACGCCTCCACGTCGTCCATTAATTCCTGATAATGGACACCTCGTCGGGCATCATCCCTTACTTATACCAGAGAATGTCTAATATGAGGAGAACTGGCACTCGCGGGTTAGTTCCGGTTTTCTGGACTGGTTGCAGTAATAATCTTTGACCACGCAGGGCGCTCGTAGGCGAGTCCAGAATGAATGGGAGCCAACGGGGTTTTATCCTCAGAATCCACTTTTCTCACGATGTAATTTTTTGTCAAGTAATTTTAAAGTTGCTATCAAAGGGTGGGGCTAAGAAAATAAACTCAGCTGAATATTGCATTTTTTAAGGTCACGTATCTGTTCTAAAAAGGCGTTAAAAACATACGATGACGTCACACACTGTAATACTGTCAGAGGTACTGCTTTACGGCAGTTTCTAAAGCACTTCCCTTGTCCCGCAACGATAAGACCAGCTGTTGGAGGTAAGGCTTTTTTTTTTGCCCTAGTTACAGAGTTTTAGTGAGCTAATGTAAAAAAAAAAGAAATGCGCGAATGTTTTACATATGTATGTTACTTACAGAGAGTGTTTTTTCTAATCCTCACTAGTGCCGATGATAAAGCTTTTTTTTTTAGTAACGATTATGAGCCATTTCTTTCTCCTAAAATAGAAACCTGGATTAGAATCATAATTTTAAGACTGCATCAATTTAGTTTACATCAGTAAACAATCTGCTAGAGAGCAGTGTTCTGTTGTTCTCCTCATGCCTCTTCCTTTCTTGATCTCTAGTCGGACCTTGATGCTGTGACAACAGACAAGTCTTCTTCCTCTGTCCTTTTCCCCTGCCTCTGTTCAGTATGTTCAGTGTTGTTAAATCATCTTTTTTTTTTATTAGTTACTGTTCTTATTGTGTTCTTGTTAGTGTGATTTTTTAATAAACTTGCCTGTTGCAATGTTGGTATAATGTTTGTATAATTACTGTTATACAACTGTTACTGTTTCAATGTGACCCAGACCATATTTCTCATTTAACAAACATGTGTAGCTTATAATGTGTTGCATGGCAGAGCAATTACGGTATATTCAATGGCTTAAAACAAACCCATCTGTAAGGATCAGTGAATGCATAGAAATAAATGACAAGTGGTGTAGATGGTTTTCCCTCTGTGCAAGGTCATTAGCCCAAGTCCTACAAAAAAAATAACAACTGTAATAGCAGATGTTGAAGTTGTTAAATCGTTAACTAACCATTTGTATGGAACAATCGGTCAAGGTAAGTTAAGTGCTTGAGTCTCGACACTTTAGAGAATGTCTAGCGCGCAACTTGAATAAGCCATGTGCGATATTACCCGGGCTCCAGCGCAACTTTCCTTACCAGGTGAAGCCTCAGGTAGCCTAGGACCATTCATACAGGAGCAAGCAAGGACCATTCATACAGGAGCAAGCAAGAACGTTACCTTTTTCTGTCCTTGGTAAACGAAAAGACGGACAATCCGTTTCCACTGTAAGTGTATCATTGCACATTTACGAGGCATTTCTTTTTTAAACTATCTTTATTTTCGAAAAATAGACAATGACAGATTAAATGATATTCAGCGGGATATTGACTGTATTATTTAAGGTGGTCATACCGTAGGCCTACCTACCATGTATATAACACATTGAACATTGAACACAAGAAATGGAAGAAATTCCATTTATGCCCATGTACTTTCACCATACATACTATCTAAAAAATAAAAGGACCTGCAGGAAAATATAAATACAGTACTCAAAAATTGAGTTAACACGTTTCTGATTGCTCTTCAGCTTCAGATGCCGTAAGAGGGGTCTCTGGTCGTAATCAGTCGCAAGTCCGTCCCTGACCAATCAGCATTCATTAGCAGAATGCTAGCGTGTATGGCCAACAACGGCCCAAACTGTAAGAAATCGAAAGGACATAAGTACTCACTCATTTGACTTTTGAACCATAATCTATATTGAACTTGCGGAATCTACAATAAAATTTGCGATATTTCAACGACAAGCAGGTGAAAGAGGCATAATTAGCCGTTTAGCCCCATAGACTCCCATTCAATCTGGACTCGCCCGCGATCACCCCCAGTGGATGTCTCATGGAACTACAACCAAAATCGGTACAATGGGGCGTATAGGGAGTGCCCAGGCTCTTCGTAGACGGGCTCTGCTTATACCACGGTCTGCGGGAATACTCGATTCTGATTGGATGCAGGGTGTGCATTAACTCCTGATATACGGATACTTGGACAAGTAGTTCCGTCAAATTGTCTGTTTACCGTTCTCAATTAATGCCTAGCTGGCGTATCGTCTCAAAAATAGTAGTAACCATAGCAACGGGAAACAAAACAAAGCTCAGCGGACTATAATACCTCCCGCTACCTCCCGTTCTAAAGTCGTAGCTATGGTCCGTCCTGGAGGAGTGAACAACGTTTCCGTTGCATGAGAACCCAACGGGCGTGTAATGGTGGTTCCGGGTATTAGTCGGACCCTCAGGCGTAACCAGGGAAACAAATGTATGTTTTGTGGAAAACTTTATATTCAGATTGTAAAACGCATGAAAATATAAATTAATGGTCTTAATTTGGTCACCGACGTGGAGGCAACCGTCCTCCGCTTCGCGTTGGACGGTTCACTCCTCCACGTCGTCCATTAATTCCTGATAATGGACACCTCGTCGTGCATTATCCCTTACTTATACAATGGGGGACCTAAATCCAGCGATCTGATTGGTTCCCAACTGTTGCATAAAGAGCGTATACATAACTGCTATGACGCCCGATCATTTTGTGAAAGTATCACTCCGCGCCTTGAAGAGGAAACCGTTACAAAGTATCGTAAGAAACTTTATCACACGGAGATTTAGCTTGACCATGGAGGAGGGGATTCACCAGCGGGGAAATATACCCTTCAACCTCCGGGAAGGCCTCACAACCGATGAGTGGCTTCGGCAGCTTTCCCCGGAAAAAAAAGCGCCCCTTTACAGTGGTATAATGAGCACATACCACAGCCTGGCGGGATCTATTGCTTAAATATATCACGTGGATCATCAATCACAGCATTAAAGAGTCTGCCAGCTTCCACAGCCAATAGAACTCGACCTTGTCACGTGTCTAAACGTCTAGCATCGGTATAACCTCTGGTCTTCCATCTGCTCCCCTTCCGCTTTGTGGTTCGTTTGAAGAACCCGCTCCATTGAACCGCTCCCACCAACTGTATTATTAGAAAGTGAAAAAAGGGCATCATCATAAATAAACTGCATGTAAATATTTTCTACCATATCAAAATGTGTAATTCGAAGGAAAAAATCTTATTTTGAAGGAGTAATTCTTTCACAAAATTTTGCGGCGGACAATATTCTCAAGTTACCGTTTAATATGTTATCTGTAAGAGATTGCATCAACAGAATCTGCTTCAACAATCAATCAACAATAACCAGTCAGACCACATCAGCCTATTGATGATCTTCATCAATAGGCTGATCAGTAGGCCTTGGCTCTATCGAGTGTTTAATCCATATTCAATTCAGTAATCAACTGTAGGCTAAAGAGTCTTCAATGCACAAGAGCACCATAATATTGTTCGACCCCTCATAATATGGGTTTCAAACAGCCACACTGAACATCCAGTTAAGAGAGACAAAATGTGGCGATCTAAGTGAAAATATTGTTTAGCCAGCAGTGTATTACTGAATTGCACATGGATTAATTGGGTGAAGATGGTTCATAATTACTGGCTGCGACAATGAGGACATTGGACTGTCATCAAAAATGTTGTTTGTAATACCTGCTTATTTTCTTTCTGCAGCAGACCGCCGCAATGACCATCGCAATGACCCCAACAGTCCCGACCACAGTCCCTGCAATGCCCCCTGGAGTCAAGACTACAGCCAGAGCCAGGCTGCTGTTGATAATGGGGTCAATGTGTTCTACAAGCAGAAATACATTGAAGGGTGATTGGCAAAGCCTCTGAATCTGAATCAACGCATAGTTGGACCACACACTAATGGCTAACACACTCAGCCACCCCCAACAGGGTTGCTTAACTCTGTTGAACCCTTGTGATGTCTGTGAAGTTGCTGACTATATTTCAATTTAATCTACCGATTTGGGTGTTGAATATCTTGGTTTAGGTTTGGCAAACACTACAGATTATTCTAATTTAAAGAGGTAAATCAATGTTTTACTTTGGAATTCAGGGTTTATATACTATACTGCTTTGAGCGGCATAGAGAAAAATAATAATCAACAGCAAACGATTGGATCCAGGATAATTTGTCGGTGGGATTAGCTGTAGAAGTACAATACTGACAGGTAATGTTAATTGTACCGCCCTCAAAAGACTTCAGTTACACATTAGATGACCAAACAACAAGAACAACCAAAGTTCAGTAGAAAAGGGGAAAACATTCAAAATATAAGCAAATAACGACCACATTAGGTTTGCATGTTGCCATTTGTGGAGTTGGTGACGATAATGCATCCCTACCTCGATGTTCTGGTGCAGCAGGGAAGTCAGCTGTTGAAATAAACATAGCAAAATAAACATTAACTAAAACTTAAAACCAACCATTCAAATAATTCAACTCTATACTCATTTTATAATTTTAGCAGGTCAAGTTAATTGTACAGCCCTCAAAAGACAAAAGAGAAAACATTAGAAATAAAAGAATAACGACCACATTTGGCGTAGTCTAATTCTGTACATGAATTGTAGACATTCGTAATCTACCAGATAACTCAGACAGAAGACAATAGGTTTGCATGTTGCCATTTGTGGAGTTAGTGAAGATAATGCATCCCTACCTTGAGGTTCTGGTGCAGCAGTGCAGTTAGCTGTTGAAATAAACATGCAAAGTAAACATTAACTAAAACTTAAAACCAATCATTCAAATACTTCAACTCTATACTCATTTCCTCCCCAAGATATTGGTTCCATCAACACATCAGATTAACAGGAAATTATTTTGGGAAAATATAATTAGTTTTACATCGAAATAATGTTTAGAGTGGAATAATATATATATATATATTTTTAGGTTTCTCGCTGATAATTATCAAGTATAAAAATAAACTCACTGGGGCAGCAGGTTGTGTAGTGCTACAATGAGAGGAGAAAAGGAACATGTGATTTAAAGGAAGTAAACTCTTCAAGTCAACTCTTAAAACACTTTCTGGGACCACTGGCTCAGAGTATGTAGAGCCTGACCCTTGGTTCTATGAACATCCTAACTGTACCGACAGGCGACAGCGATATATTGTTTCTCTTTCTTTTGACAAAAATGTTATCTTGTCGCTTTGGATAAACGTGTCTCCCAAATAAAGTGAAGGCGTCTCCGAGCACAAGACTTGGAGCCCGAGCTGAGCCTGAGTCGATGCGGTTCACAGATGTATCTTCCATTTGGTAGTGTTGCAGTTTGGAAGGTGCAGAACAGATCCAGTAGCATTGATGGCTTCTAGCTGACGTCATTACCTCTTTATTTAATATTGCAATTGCAAAGGCAACATTTCTGATTCCTGCTTACACTTGGACAAAACAATGAATATAGATCTATATTCTCCCAGCTGTTAACCACCAGCTGTCACCAAGCCAAAGATTGGGTATCAGACTGGCCCTTATATTCAAGGGGCTATTATTGATTGACCTTTTGTTTGACGAGATAATAAATAACAAATTGCTTGGGTGGAAGTGTTTACGTGTGTCAAGTCATCTGTTCGTGTAACAATACCACAATGTAACAATAGCGATGTTCACCATTTATTTTACTTGTGATAACATAGCCTTACATCCTACTTTTCATCTATAGGCCCGCTAAACCTGCAGAGAGAAACCTTATGTGAGCTCGGAGGACCAGGTCCATGGTTATACAGGAGTAGCAATATCACAAATCTATTTCTTATTTTAATGAATAGGCTGCTCATGAAACAAGGAATAATCCTGATATAGTGGCTATGTTGTGAAGATATGATGCCAATGTTTGGAAATCAGACTCACTAAAGGTTTTGTATCAGAACTGGTGCATCCATATTCAAACACTGTGCGGAGATTGGGTCAGTGCCAGCTTCAGAAAATATTCAGAGATGACAATGCACAGGGCTTCCTATCTGAATGGAGGTCAAGTACTGAGGTTATTTTACCTTCGGATGGCGAAAAATTTCAACACAAACGTTCTTCCGGCATCCAAGCAAAGTGAGAGAGGAGTGAGATGAGGTAATACCTCCATTATTGGGTAGGGCATCAGTTGCCAGTGAGTCCTGTAGTTCAAGCATACAGGAGGAATGTGTAGGGCTTTTAGACATGATTGACAGCACTGTATTCCCTTAAATTGTTTCATGCCTTTAAAATGTTGTGGATTAAGAGGATTAGTTACGGGAATACTGTACCCCTTAATTTACCTAAAAGTTTAACTTAAAGGTTGGGTATGGAATTCTCTTTTTTGGCAATTTTTGCAAAATTACTTGAAATCGTTATCATAACCCACTTACAGCCACTGAGTTAGAAGTACTAACATGAAAACTAAACAAGTCAATCATCTGTGGAACGGGCAGGGCTCGAAAAACTCCAGCCAATGATTTCCAGACCCACCAAGTGGCATTGGACAGTAAGTACGTCAATCAAACGGTCGTACTGCACACCCCCTCCCCCTCCCCCGCTCCCCGTGCGTGACCCCTTCGTGCACGTACTCAGAGCTCGTGACCCAGAGCAAGCTTCTGTTTGTTGTTATCCTGCGGTAGCTACTGGAGCTAGCTAACTAGGTAATGGCTCGCTCTCGCGCATCTGTTTGCTCGTGCATGATTGCGCGTCCATGTACTTGGAATGGGTGGAGTCAGCGTTGAAGGAGAGCGGGTAGGACCATTTGAGTTGTGTATTTTCAAAATCTGCTGGCGTTTCGCAAATCCAATACCCGACCTTTAACACATCACAAAAACATCTAATTATTTCTCCAAAGTATTTCGTGGTCTTTTGCCAAATCATCTAATATGGCGCGTTTCCACCGGAGGGTTTGGTTCGGATCGCCTCAGTCCGGTAGGGAGGGGGCAATATAGCCCAGCTCAGTTCCGAGGTCGAGTTTCCACCGCCGACAGTACCCTTATGGTAGGCCGGATGTCGATCGCCGCGGCAGCTTCCTAAACATCGTGACATCATAGCAGCTCGACACAGTGTAGCCTGCTAAATAAAAACAATGGAAAAGAGGAACGCAACACATTAAACCAAGAGATACCATGGAAGTCGTCCAGCAACAGTTTCGGAACGTCTCCACCTCCATGTTCACCCAAGCTAAAGTTTTCCGCGACATGTCCATTGTCCAGAATAATACCTCACGGGTACTGTTTCTTTGTTTTTATCCCCATGTCGCCCGGAAGTGACGATTCTGTCGACCAATCAACAGAGGGCGCATGTAGCTCGAGCTTGCCGGCACCTTTTCAGGCGTCTCAGTACTCCAACGGAGGAGTACTGGAGACGAGTGCGAAACGAGTACATCTCAGTACGGCTCAGTCCGAGTCACAACCACTTTTGACGGTGGAAACGCGAACCGTGCCGCACCTTTGCAGCCGAACCGAACCGCACTCTCCGGTGGAAATGCGCCATTAGGCCCAGCACACCTTGGCCCAGTAGTGAAGGTGCGGTTTGGCCCAGCTCAGTTACGGCGCGCGTTTCCACCGCCGACAGTACACTTAAGCGTTGTGACCTCATAGCAGCCCGACACAGTGTAGCCTGCTAATAAGGGAAAAGAAGAACGGGACACAATAAACATAGAGTAACAATGGAGGATGTACAAGAAGGACGGCAAACGCCCAGAAATAGATTGCGGGTACTGTGTTTGTTTGTTATTAACCCATTGACGCACGGAAGGGACGATTCTGTCGACCAATCAACGGACGACGCGTGTAGCTGGAACTAGTTGGCACCCTTTCAGACGTCTTGGTACCCCAACGGAGGAGCACTGAGAGATAAGTACGGCTCAGTCCGGACCCCGCCCACTTTTGGCGGTAGAAAGGCGAACCGTACCGCACCTACTCATACCGAACCGAACCCGCCGGTGGAAACGCGCCATAAGAACACTATACCGTAGCCATCCCAGAATTCAAAATGGCGTCGGCCTGCAAGTCACTCCATGTCAAATTGAAGTACAAATTTGCGGCTTGAAATGACCAATAAATCAATGCTTTGGAGAAGTGCAACAGAAAAATAGTTTCCCAAAGACATTAACCCCACGATAACTAAAAAATATAATTGTTACGTCAACATAATGCCAATAAAACACTAGGCTATTAAACTCATTAAATAAAATATTCAGCTAGTCATTTTTATATCAATCACAATCATTCCATTATCCAGTAATCTATATAAATAAATGTTTTACTTACATTAGAATCAGCCCAGCTGTATTCCCAGTCTGCATTGCTAATAGGATTTGAGATGTTGTACGTCGTTGTATTGCCCAGATTGGTGACTTTGCACAGGTCACCAAATACGCCAACTGTAGATGAAAGAGAAAGGATGTCTAACTATATTGTGTATCTATACCAAAGAATATAGAGGCAACAATATTATCTTATCCTTGAAGAAATGAACCTGAATGAACACGTGGTAATGAAGGGAAAGATCTGACACTGACAGACATTGGCCTACCAAATAAACAATGAAAGCATTTTTAATTAAGGCTAAGAAGAACAGCCAGGCTCAATACAATTCTAATGAAGCTTATACAGATTATATTCAGAAGAGGGTTGATTATGAATAGGCCTAGTTTGAATTATTGGCCAAGCCTAATAAATGAGGCTCCTTTATTAGGCTTGGCAAGGATTAAAGCTATTAGCTTACCGTGCGACGGGGGGATAATAACAAACAAACGGCGACAAGAGACAACGGCGAAAGCTTTGTTTAGCTTACGAGTGTTCCTTTCTCGTCACACCAAACGAGTGCCAAACTATTGCTTGCAATGAACCAGCAGCAAGAGTGCGGAAGGAAAGTGTCAGAGGCGACACAGACAGACAGCAGCAGATTGCATCACCCCCACCCCAGAGCCACCTGAGCAGCGCCAACGAGGGCAGCAGATGTGTGAGAGAGACTGCGACCATTGGTGAAGACCCCACCTTATGGGCAGATCAACTGACAGATAAGGGGAGAATTAAAATGGTCAATAAAGGCCCCATACAAATAAGGGATATCAAGTTCCCAAAAAAAACAAAAACATAACCAAGGAGGTTAGCAAAATATAACTATAAGATGAAATGAAATGATGAAATACGTGGAGACAATAACTCATGTTTTTAGTCAGGCTGAACGGAACCTAGCATGTCGAGGTCATTCAGAGAGGTAAGTATTGTGCTGTCATAATGGACTGTACACCTAACAAAAGCCACACTGGCAGTAATTCATTGTCATGCGTGTGGTAGCTAACTGTGAAAAAGACGTTAGGGAGCATTCTGTGGGATTTTTGCGTCCATGACACAAACTTGAAAGGGACTCTATGATACTTTCATCAAGCGTCTAGAAAAACTCAAAGTAAACATCTCTGACAGTCGTCGCCAAACAAATCACAAAGAAAGCCACATGCAGAGGAAACACCAGGGTGTACATCAGAGAGTGCTGGACACAAACAAGTAAATCCAGATGTGAGCCACACCTTAAAGGCACCCAGTGCAACTTTATGTAAACATTCAATGAAAAATAAACATTCAATTTCTAGTCTTTTTTACACGTAGTAAGTTTCAATAACTCCATACCATTACATATCGACATTGAAGGAGCAAAGATGAGACGTCGTTGTGTGGTGAGAACTGATAGAAAATCGTAAACAACAACAATCGCCGGTGGGGAGAAGCCATTTTTCCATTGACTGGAAGCCTGCTTTATTTATTGTAGGTTACAAAAAATAAAGAAAATGGCGGCATTGTTGTTGTTATCGATTTTCTATCAGTTCTCACCACACAACGACGTCTCATCTTTGCTGCTTGAATGTCGGTATGTAATGGTATGGAGTTATTGAAACTTACTACGTGTAAAAAAGACTAGAAATTGAATGTTTATTTTTAAGCCTCGAAAGTTGCACTGGGTGCCTTTAAACCTGGTGATCGGTGCCTCAGTCAGCCTCTGTGCAGTCAGTGGGCTTCGTTGAACTTTCCCAGGGACTTGACAACCTGTTACTCTCTGCAACGTTGGGACATTATGCCGGAGCATTCACAGTTTACCCTCAAGAATCGGTCTATAACCAGACGGGAATGCAGAATAGACAATGCGAAAGTCTTCCCGCCACACACGTACACGTACCGGTGGGACGGGTTTGTACGAGGCTGGGGGGGAATCATAACAGTATACCCACTATGGCGAGTGGATAGTGCCAAACCTTAGGATTCCCTGGAAGAGGCGAAGGAGCAGCCTACCCTACGTCGCCGTGGGAACGTGTGAAATTTTGAATGGGATTGATTGGGACTGCAGACGAGAGACCAGCAGCGACGTCACGGCGACGGCATGGAAGATCCGCCCACCGACGGCGGTGTCACGGCGACGTACATAAGGAAATTCAGACAAAATATACGTCTACTCTCGACGTGTGGATAAGTTCGTCGCCACTAAGACGCCTGCTACCCTACGTCGCCGTGAGAACGTCTGAACTAGAGAGAAGGCTATTTAATTATATTTAAGATTTGCGTGAGAATCTGTATCTCTCCAGCAAAAAGTCATCCGAATATAGCCGTGGTCTTATAAATCTCTCCCGGTGGGTTGCACGAATATTGGCGCTCCGGTATCAACAGGGCTCTCATCAAAAGGGCATGCCATTGTGAACACATGGACTCTGCGGTGAACGCAGCTTTAAATCCCCAAAACCGGGTTATGTTCCAAACTTAACCTGCACAAAACCTGGTCCGACCAGGTTTGATTCAGAGCATATGTTGCTATAGTAATTACCGTGTTCATTTTGGAACGGAAACCCTAGGGTTACCGCAAACCCTGGGTTAATTTGCCCGGTTATGTGATAAAACCGGCTTTGTGGAATACCCCTCTGCCCTATGAAGTGACATCATGCCCATACAATCATTTTGAGATCTGTTTTAAAACAGTTTGTCTTTTTGACACATAAAAACTAACGTTTTTTATAAAATGTCATCAACTTATTCATCAACAAGTCATTGGATATATTAATACCAGAAAATAATGAAGAAAAAATCATATATATAGACTGGGAATCGAACCCCAGTCCCAACGGCGGCGGCGTGCATATCCTCTCCACACGGCGGCGGCGTAGCTTCTCCACACGTTCATTTCACACGTTGTTATCCTTCTCCAGGGAATCCTGGCACTATCCACTCGCCATAACCCACTACAATAAAATAGACTACACCACTGGTTGCGTCCATGACATGCGAGTCACATGTAGACCTGTTGTTTATATCCGATGGAATGCAATACTAATAGTCGCATGATGCAACTATTTTGTCTCGCTTTTTAAGTGTGGTTCGCTGAATAAATGTGTGGTTTAAAAATTATCCTTTCAAATAGATACAGGCCCACACACTCTCACTCCAAATATAGACCACGCTACAACACTTACCTCTCAATACGGCTGAAAGAAATAGAAAACGTATCTTCCAGCCTAAAAATGTTTCCATTCTGACTCAAAGTTGGAGAGTGACTAATTCGATCCTTTGTGGTAGGTCGTCTCGGGCTAGGTATGACTCAGAGAGTGGTTAATGTTCCACAGGTGGTTTATTCTAACAGAGACACACGGTAAACCAGCTTAAATCTGCTTTCACACCTCCACGCGGCCACTCGATGCTCCATTCATTTCAGGGAAGGGCAGCAGTTATATTAGCGGCATCCCGGAAGTGGTTGCCGCCCACGTGAACGCGAACAGACTTTGCCCTACCGCTCAGAACTTTCGGTATCTCTTGTCGTTAGCGGAAACTGCAAAGTGGCCATGTTTGTATCTTTAACTTCTTTAACAAAATAAGTCTTTAACAAAATCATAAAACCTTCAATGGTGTTGTGTTATATGGAGAAGAAACCATTCATAACTGTTGTTAGCTTGAAACATGTCACTGAATAATTTGCATCAAAAGTTAAACAAAAACGATTGCGTGTGTGTGTGTGTTGAATAAAGGCAACTTTTCATTGGGCGTCCACGGCCAGGCAGAAATAACGCAACACCTGTTTAGAGACGGAGACATATCAACAGCCCAGGAAACCCCCTGACAGGAGGCAACATGTCAGCCGTCACCTCCGCAGCTCAGAGACTCGCTCAGAGAGCCGCTAAGAGGCTGTGATGAGCTCGGAGCGGGACGCAGAGGAACAAGGGAGAGACATGCGAGCAACGGCACTTTCATCCGTCATATAAATATCTCATACATAAATAAAAGAATATCATTACTAAATAATTATGCAGGCTTTATAATAATAATAATTACAAAGAGTAATATTTAATAAATGTGCCGTGCTGATGCGTTT
Organism: Gadus macrocephalus; assembly: GCF_031168955.1. Classification (NCBI taxonomy): domain Eukaryota; kingdom Metazoa; phylum Chordata; class Actinopteri; order Gadiformes; family Gadidae; genus Gadus; species Gadus macrocephalus. The sequence goes on from NC_082388.1 coordinate 26,901,018, forward strand.
TCATCAGTGTGTAAAGGTGTTTGTGTAATTGTGTGTGTGTGTGTGTGTGTGTGTCTGTATGCGTGTGTGTCTGTGTGTGTGTGCCTAATACGATCAATGCAGAATGGAACGCGTTTGTGCGTATGAATGTCACTGTGTGTGTTTGTGGGTGTGCGCCCGGATGTCTGTTCATGTACTCCAATTAATGTACATTGTAATACATGTGTGTGTCTGTCTGTGTAGGTTTTTTCATGTTTGTGTGCGTGTCTGTGTGAGTTTGTTGGTGTGTGGGTTTGTGTGCGTGTCTGTGTGAATGTGTGTCTGTGTGTGTGCTCCTTTATGTTTGTCTGCGGGTGTGTCTGTGTGTGGGTTGGTGTGCGTGTCTGTGTGAGTTTTTAGATTTTTGTGTGTGTGTCTGTGTGAGTGTGTGTCTGCATGTCTCTGTGAGTGTCTGTCTGTGAGTGTGAGTGTGTGTCTTAATGTCTGTGTGTGTCTTTATGTCTCTGTGTGTG
>NC_082388.1:26906508-26916508 GCF_031168955.1 Gadus macrocephalus
GGAGGAGGAGAGGAGGAGGAGATGGAGGAGGAGGAAGGAGGAGAGGAGGAGAGGAGGAGGAGATGGGGGAGGAGGAGATGGAGGAGGAGGAGATGGGAGAGGAGGAGATGGGAGAGAGGCCGTGTCAGGTCCCATCAGAGGGGGGCGCCTCACCCCTCACGGGGGGGGGGCCCTCACAGGGCCACTCCGGGGCCTCCCTGTAGTGGGGGGGGGGGGGGGGGAGAGGCAGAGCCTCTCAGGACGGCCCACAGAGAGGGGCTCTGGCACACACTAACACACACACACACTAACGCGACAACTCATACACATGCACACTAACACATACACACTAACACTCACACACACACACACTAACACATACTAACCTGCTAAAATTCACACACTCATACTAACACACACACACACACACACACACTCACTCACTAACACGATAACTCATGCACTAACACACACTCACACTCGCTCAAAACCAAGCAAATTAAATCAGGCGGAGCAACCGCCTGATTTAATCATCAAACTTTTATGACTCTTCTGAGGAGCGTTGAGATTGAGAGGGTATGCTAAGTGCGTGTGTGCGTCGGAGTGCGTCCGTGCGTGTGTGTGTGTGTGCATGGCATGCATGCACACATTGGCGTTTTGCACAGAGAAACGGTTTTGGACCAGTCCCTTAAACTAACAGGGTTGTGACCTGCGAGCCGACCGCTGTCCTTACCGCCTGTTTAAAGAAACAGGAGGCACTAAAGAGAGAGAACAGGCATGAAGGTATGTTCCTGTTGTGAGATGCTCGCAGCACAGCAATATGGGCGTGGCATTCACCCAGGAGGGTGTAAGGAGCTAAAGTCTTCTCAGCCTAGCGAATGGCAGGCAGTGACGTAATTATCGAGGGCGACTTACAATAAGCAAATTTGTCAGAAGAAAGAGTAAAAACAATATGTCGCTGAGCCTGTCGGTACGTACAGTAGGATGTTCATAGAACCAAGTGCCATGCACTAACTATCACTAGGTTAACCCATTCCCCGTACACAACAAAGATAGCTAGGATAAGATGCTACATGATGCTCATTGCTCAGTACTATTTTTTAAGTGCCAGGACGTAGGCTACAACATACAGTAAGTGCGGACAAGTGACAAGTTTAAACGTGTAGGCTATAGAGTCGTATCAGTACTGTAAATATAAGAAACTGCAAATAAGCAAACTTATTTTTATATTGTCCAAACAAAGGTTCTATACGAAAGAGCTCATTGCACGACGCACCCTTCGTGCTCGTCTCGTTAACGGTAACGCAAAGTCCCCGATGAACACGTCGGCGTGGGCGGGAGTAGGTTTTGACTGCGCGAGGGGAGGCCCGGTGACACGTGATTGGCTGATGGGCTGCGACAGGCCGTCCCAGCGTCACGCGGGCCAGCAGATGCTCGGATGACAGCCGATGAAATATTGAGGCGGAGACACTTGGACCCGTGATGGAGGAGAGGACCCGTGATGGAGGAGAGGAGAGGCGGGAGAGATGGAGGAGAGGAGAGGCGGGAGAGATGGAGGAGAGGAGAGGCGGGAGAGATGGAGGAGAGGAGAGGCGGGAGAGATGGAGAGGCTCCGACCGGCTGCTCGAGAGTGGCCAAGTCACGCCCTTTCCGGTAGAGCCCATGGGACCCATGACATCGAAAAATATGAATGGGTTTCAATGGAGATAAAGTAAGTCTATATGCCCCGGATTACAGATATGTTGTTTGTGGATTTAAATGATAATTTTTCATGTCAAGAGTTTGACGGTTTATTGTGCAGTTAAAAGCTGTAGAGAAAACACATTGAGAAAGACTTGTCTCGTATGTGATGTCACGCTCCCTGCGACTGGCGTGGACAACCGACAATCGCCCCATTGGCATAACTGAAATTCTCCACATGCCCCGACTCATAATGGTTTTCGCCTCTTTCGATGCTTTTATCCTCCCCTTGGAAAAAACTTAACATTATCATACTTCTTCACGAAAATGATTAGTTTTCTTTGCATGAAAAATTATCATTTAAATCCACAAACAACATATGTGTAATCCGGGGCATATGAAGACTGGGACCAGAAAATAATTACTTTCTCTCCATTGAAACCCGGTCATATTTTTCGATCTCATAGGTCCCATAGAGCTCTACCGGAAGTGGCGTGACTTCGCCACTCTGCGCAGTAAGCCTTTGGCACGCAGGCATATTGTCAATGTTCATTCATGTTTAGAAATTCCCTTAAAACTTTAAAGCAACGCAATTGCATTTTCCTTAATCAAATGACAAATCTCAGGGAAGCAAAATTGATTTTTTTTATCCAAAAACCAAATCAACCTTACTTAATCTCAGTTACTTCTTATATTAGAAAGCATGAGACTCTACAGAACCCGATCTAAAGATCCTCATTAAAATATAAGTGAGAATAATTCCTGGCAAGTTCTTCACCCTCATAGCACTAACGTCATTCCATCAGGCTCCTACCGGTCCGAGAGCTTTCCTTTAGCGCCATCTAGTGGCCGGAAACCATGTACTACATATAAATCACAGGCCGGAAAATGCATCTGCACTCTTGGAAATATTCATACAGAAGGGCATAATCAAACCACTACAAATAATCACGAATAATCAATTCATGCCAATTTCTGTTATGTATCTTAAATATGCAAAAAATATAAAACACATACACCAGTTTAGAAATTATAATATATTTATTACCACACCATATCCACACACGTTCAAGTCAGACACCTAATACAGTTCAACAAAGCCAGCCAGCCACCACCTCAACCCCAGGACCAGGAACAGTTGACAGTGAGAAACACAGACAATGACTGACGGTTCACAGTGACGGCACAATAAAAGTCGATCGAAGCGGCATGCCCGAATGACTTGTAGCTGGTTGCATATTCATGTAAAACTGTTGCATAATTACGTACTGTGCAAACAAGACCTTCAAAACTTTGGCAACACACAAAAGACCGGACATAAATCCCCATCGTTCAGGAACACGATGTTTTGAAACATTGTTTGTGCATAATGTCTCAACTGCTTCTAACTTGTTTATGGAAACCATGGCAACCGAATTATGGTGATCCTCCATGACAATAGACTCCTATTTAAAGAGAACATTAGTGAAGGCAGACTCTGTGGAAGACGAATGGCACAACACACCTTTATGCTGACCAGGCCGAGAGACGTATTACACAGCCCATTTCACAGATTCATCCAACAACTGAACAAAATAAATCACTGCTGCCGGTACGATTACAGAGTGGTAAAGAGGGCGCAGAAAAAGGCAAGAAAGCAAGAATGTGAAATGTAACAAAAAAAATCCTCCCTCCTCCTCCCATTGGGAGGTCTTCCTACAGCTGTGATTGACAGGCGCGGTAGATCTCCAGACCAATCAGCGAAGAGATGTCCTCATTGGTCAGGCGCTCAGCCAACCAAAACTGATCTTCTCACAGACCGTTTCACTCATCGGTTACGTCCTTTATACAAAATAGATTCACGATGCACTTCTTTAAAACATCACCTATAGCACCTTTATTACACAGGGGATACCTAGACAAAGCTGAAGAGACCTTTAGGGTCTGTACCATCCAGAACAGAACAGACAATAGCGTTCACCTCATGGTTCGCAATTCATCATTCCCCCAACTTTATGCGTCAGGTTCATCTTACAACACAAAACCAATGTAAAGCTTAGCTGAGACACCAGACATAAATTAAATAGTCAGTGAGAGAAATGGTTCAACCTTGTTCACGCAGCTTTCGCTCGGGTTGAAATATTTCAACTGAACTGAATTTCGCTTAATGTTGAATCACTCGTGTAAAGTTTGCTCGCGCAGGTAACGCAAGGCGAATATTCGCACCTTAAGAGTAAAAAAACAGAAACACAACCAACAGATGTAAAATTATAGTTGTACTATATTCAATGATGTTTACACTTATAAGTGGGCTACATTAAACTCGGATTAAACGTTTTTTAAACCACTGCGTCTTTTCAGATAGGCTGCACATGATTCTAAGTATGAAAATAGATAAGATGACTTTCTAAACATTTCATTACAAAAACATGTAAACATTTAAAAGGTAGGGCTTGACTTGTGTGTTGGCAATTATGTGAGCATGAGGCTGTCCAAATTTTTTTTTTTAGAAAGCTAAAAGGCAAAACTCTTGCATATTTACAAAACAATTAAAACAAAAATTAAAAAAGGTACACAAAAACGAATTAACGGTTCAGCAGCACAGTTCACATGATGAAGAGGAATGTTCAGGCCGGCCAATCAGAGCGCTGCCTCCGCCCCCTCCCAGGGGCGTGCCCTGTGCTTCTCCTCTGGAGGTAAACAGAGACGGGAGGCTGACCTTCGACCTTGATAGTTCAAGACCAAGGGGAGAAGGAGGTCGACTGTAAACTGTGCTTTAGAGATAACGTTTCATTTGATACGAACTGTGTTTCAGGAACGGAATTAAAAGAAGAGATAAACCATCACCATGGTTAGCAAAAATAATAAAATCTTTATCCAAAAATTAAAAAATAAAAGTAAACATTTGTGAGTGGTCTTCGAACCGGTCCATGAGGCAAGAAAAAAATAATAATTTAGAAATATTTTTCTGATAGGCTCCCAAAAAAAAAAGCACGGAAAGTAATTTGTCTTTTAAAAATAATTTCCGTTGATCATACATCAGTTAGCGGTCTTTTAAAAAGCCTCTTTGTTGCGTTACCTGGCTACCACTCCAGACATGTCCAATCTTCATTGTGTCCATCACCACAAATATCCTCCTCTTCCTCAAAGAACATGGCTTCCTCCTCCTCCTCCGTCTGCTGGCCCTTCAGCCACGAGTTCTGAACCGCAGGAAGAGCAGAGAAACAAGTCAGTTAAAACCAGTAAGAACTGGAATAACACGAGTGATGAGAGTTCATCAACGTCCAATTGCAACAGAATATACGAAGGACTTTGAGCCTATTTTATCATTCAGTGGACATTCTTATCCAAAGCGACGTGGATTTCTTTCAGATGCATTTCGATAAAGAGCAGGTCTGGGTTAGGGGGTGCCTTGCACAAGGGGGGCCTCCCGGGTTAGGTTACGGACACAGGGGAATCAGACCCGGAACCTTTTATCGGCAGGGAGTCAAACCTCTTGGATCACTTGGCTATCCCGACATGAACTAGGCCGTTGGGTCGATGCTCTTATCCCAAGTGTGGCTAGAGTTTATCCGATACCGATACCAGTATCGGAAATTCCGCCGATTCTGCCGAAAATACAGCATTGGGTATCGGTCAGTACGCAAGTCAATGCGCCGATCCACTACCATCAGGTGACTCGTTTACCACACAGAGAGCATCACAAACACTACAGTGTTATGATACGTTCGCTAATGGTGGGAACGTCGGAATGAGAATATCGTCAAATCCGACAACGTGTGTTCGAGCTACCAAGCCGGAAAAACATTGATGCTCCCGCTAAACTACAAGAATACAAATTATTATATTATTCTATTATTATAATTAGTGATTCTAAATGTAAATGATCTAGTCAACACTAACAGTAAGTGAACCCGCACTACATTGCTGTCGTAAGAGAACCCTTCAGTAAGAACAAGTGCTATAAGTAGTTACAACGCTAGATGCTGTATCGGTATTTACTCCGGTATCGGCCCAATACTCAAGTTCAGGCATCGGGAAGGAAAGAATTGTATCGGAACATCTCTAAGTATGGCCCAGTGTCTCAGGTTGAATCCGATAGGCCGACCGCAGACGTGGGGGTTCGTACCCTCACCCTTACACCGGCCGGGAGTCGGCCACCCTGACCGCGCGGCCACCCACCTGTCTGTCTTTACAGCCGCTGGCGGGGGGCGAGCCGGGGTAGGGGCCGTTGCGGGCCCCCGCGGCCAGGTCCAGCACCACCTCGTCCTGGTGCATGGGCAGGGGGGCCCCGCCGCGCTCCTGGAGGGCCAGCACCAGCACCGTCATGTTGTCCGCCCGCAGCATCCTCTGCTTCCAGAACACCAGCGCCGTGCGGCCCAGCCGCGCCGCGCACGACTGGCCCCTGGGGCCCTGGGGGACACCAGCGCAACGGTTAGCTCGCTACGGTTAGCTTGCTGCAGGAAGGTGGCTACAGTTAGCGCGCTACAGCCGCGTCGCGCACAGCTGGCCCCTGGGTCCATGGGACACCAGCGCTACAGTGAGCTGGCTACTGTGAGCTGGCTAAAGTTAGCTCGCTACAGTTAGCTCTCTAAAGTTAGCCCGTTACTTAGCCCTTTATTTAGCTTGTTAGAGTTAGCTCGTTACAGCTGCGTGGCTCACGACTGGCCCCTAAGGCCCTGCGCCGCGGGGACACCAGCGGTACAGTTAGCTCCTTACAGTTAGCTCCTTACAGTTAGCTCCTTACAGTAAGCTCACTACAGTAAGCTCACTACAGTAAGCTCACTACAGTTAGCGCGTTACAGTTAGCGCGTTACAGTTAGCCCGTTACCGTTAGCTCGTTACCGTTAGCTCGTTACCGTTAGCTCTTTACCGTTAGCTCTTTACCGTTAGCTCGTTACCGTTAGCTTGTTAGTTAGCTCATACTAACACTTTCGTCCAATGGGTTATAAATGAACCCCATTGAGCCGTATGGATCGACCGCGTGTGACAGAAACACGATGAGTGAGACGGAGAGAGCACACGCACCACCATCTTGTCGTGGCTGTAGCACATGTTGACGGCGTCCTTGGGGGACATCATGTTCCAAAGGCCGTCGCTGCCCAGGATGACGTAGCGGTGGCGCGTGGGGTCAAGGGTCACCACGGCCGTGTCGGGCTCGGGGGAGACCACAAACTCCCCGCTGTAGAAGTCGTAGCTCCAGAGGTCTCCTTGACAACCGGGAAGAGAGAGAGGGGGGATAGTCTGTCAGTGAGTCAGCTACAGTTAGCCCGTTACAGTTAGCCCGTTAGTTAGCCCTTTACAGTTAGCCCTTTACAGTCAGCCCGTTACAGTCAGCCCGTTACAGTTAGCCCGTTACAGTTAGCCCGTTACAGTTAGCCCGTTACAGTTAGCCCGTTACAGTTAGCCCGTTACAGTTAGCCCGTTAGTTAGCCCTTTACAGTCAGCCCGTTACAGTCAGCCCGTTACAGTTAGCCCGTTACAGTTAGCCCGTTACAGTTAGCCCGTTACAGTTAGCCCGTTACAGTTAGCCCGTTAGTTAGCCCTTTACAGTCAGCCCGTTACAGTCAGCCCGTTACAGTCAGCCCGTTACAGTCAGCCCGTTACAGTCAGCCCGTTACAGTCAGCCCGTTAGTTAGCCCTTTACAGTTAGCCCTTTACAGTCAGCCCGTTACAGTTAGCCCGTTACAGTTAGCCCGTTACAGTTTGCCCGTTACAGTCAGCCCGTTACAGTTAGCCCGTTAGTTAGCCCTTTACAGTTAGCCCTTTACAGTTAGCCCGTTACAGTCAGCCCGTTACAGTTAGCCCGTTACAGTTAGCCCGTTACAGTTAGCCCGTTACAGTTAGCCCGTTACAGTCAGCCCGTTACAGTTTGCCCGTTACAGTTAGCCCGTTAGTTAGCCCTTTACAGTCAGCCCGTTACAGTCAGCTCGTTACAGTCAGCCCGTTACAGTCAGCCCGTTAGTTTGCCCGTTACAGTTAGCCCGTTAGTTAGCCCTTTACAGTTAGCCCTTTACAGTTAGCCCGTTACAGTTTGCCCGTTACAGTCAGCCCGTTACAGTCAGCCCGTTACAGTCAGCCCGTTACAGTCAGCCCGTTACAGTCAGCCCGTTAATGTTGTTTCTCTTTCTTTCTGACGAATGTACTTATTTTAAGTCGCTTTGGATAAAAGCGTCTGAATGTAAATATAAATGTAGATTTCTACATGACCCTGCCCACCCCAGACAGCGGTTAAGGGTCAAGGGTCAACACTGAAGAGAGAGAGGAGTCTGGTTTTACCGAGGGCCCGGGCGACCGCGAGGAAGGGGATCTGGTCTATGACCGTACTCCGGCGGACCGGTCCGTTGTGGGTCAGCCGGGGTCTCTTCCACACGACGCGGTTCACCCCAGACTTCTTCATCACACTAGAGACACACACACGGCGGGTTACAAACAATAATGTTATCCAACACAAGGCTAGAGACGACCAGGAAGACTCCATGACTGTAACACCATCTCTGGCCAACCGCCACAGGCATGGAACTGGGTCAGTCAAAGCAGTTCAAAGCAGTTCAAAAATCCACTCCAATATGAACAGCTCAAACTAATCACAATATTTTATTCTACTTTTGCCGATGAGAGACCTACAGGGTCACTGATAGGTCCAGACGGCCGGCTGCCAAGAGGCGGGTCAGCCTTCATGCCGAGCCAGCGGACCAACGACGGGACACCTCATGGGCGGCTGTGACTCAGGAGGTACAGCGGGTTGACTTGTAATCGGAAGGTTGCCTGTTCGATCCCCGGCTCCTCCTAGCTGGGTGTCGAGGTGTCCCTGAGCGAGACGCCTCACCCTCCCTGCTCCAGACGAGCTGACTGTCGCCCTGCGTTAGGGCTTTGACTCCGAACTTCGTTATTCAAATATAATTCGAATATCAAAAAATTTATCAAAATTCGAACGAATATTAGGCAGCCCTTAATATTCGAACCCGTTATGGGCAGGCCAAGAGAGAGAGACGTCGGAGAACCGACGCAGTCTATTCATACTATTGTAATGACCACGGAAGAGGCAGTGAATGAAGTATTGATTGGACAGCGATTTATTAAAAACCTAATAAACCGTTGGAACACGGAATATTGGTAACCACAGCAACGCCGGTAAACAAACCTCGCGAAGCCCAATCCAGGTCTTACTGAGGGCATTTAATGGTCAAAATATTATTAATAAATATTCGAATATATTCGACTATTAATATCAATAAACAAACAAACTTCGAATATGATTTTCGGGCAAAAGTCAAAGCCCTGCCCAGCGTGTCTGACACCGCCGTCGGTGTGTGAAGAACGTGTGCATTTGAATGGCTGAATGTGAGGCAGGAGGACTGTAGAAAGCGTAGACAGAGTTGCCTGAAGGTTCTCCATTAACCCTCAGGACCGGGCACGAAGCCCCGCGCGGACGCCTCACCTGCCGCCCAGCCTCTCGATCCGCTCCCGCTCCTCCGGGACCTCCGGCTTGTGGTCCTGCGTCACCTCCAGCGCCTTCAGCCGGACGTCCGAGTCCTCGTCCCGCTCCCCCACCACCACCGCAGAGTCGCCCACGTGCGCCACGTACATCTGGGTCCCCCGGATCACCACCACGCTGGCCGTGGTTCCTGAGGTGCTGGGCAGGCCTGTGGGGGTCTTGGGCCACTCCGCTGGGGGGGGGGGGGAGACAAGAGACCGGGCAAGAGGGGTACGGGGGACAGGGGGACGATTGGATTAGAAATGGATCAGTCATGAGTCATGACCCCCCCACACGCCTACTCTTACTGTATGTTGTACGTCCTTGCACTTGATAACAGTACTTAGCATCTTACCCTAGCTATCTCTGTTGTGCACGGGGAATGGGTTAACCTAGTGGTTGTTAATGCACGGCACTTGGTTCTAGGAACAGCCTTACTGTACCGACAGCGATATATTGTTGTTTCACTTTCTTTGGACAAATGAACTCATTGTATGTCGCTTTGGATAAAAACGTTTGCGGAAAGTAAACGTAATAATGATCAATAGTTGATCCAGCACTCCCATTGGGTCAGTCAGAGCGAAACTCGCTGCTCATGTTGTCACTGCGGACCCTTTCCTCCGAGGGGGTGGTGATGTCATGAAGGGGGCGGGTAGGGGTCTGACTCTGGGACGATTGGGTAAGGGGTTCGAACCCAGAGCCTCTCAGCCGAGTCTTCCAAACTAACCTCGAGACCGTACCCCACCTCCGGTCCAATGAAGCAAGTGGGACAACAGGTAGTACACGCAGAGAAGAACCATCTCCTCTGTGTGTATATTATCTCAGATGTCCATGACTCACCCTGAATCATTGCGGCCCCTGTGCCGATGCATTGTTCCGACCCTT